>NC_135786.1:232017500-232280000 GCF_051106095.1 Pogona vitticeps
CTCACATGTAGCTTCCCAAAGCAGCTTTAAGACCCTGTTGCATATTGGAGTACTAATTTTAAAAGTGAACATACAGAGTGACACACAAAAAATTGAATGAAAATGTATTTAAAATGTGTCAGAGCCAAGAGTCTAAACATATACTGTATATAGAGGTAGAGATGTAAATTCTCACTTGCCTTGTCCTCCATACATAAGATAATGAAGAACCATAATATTTTTCTTCTCAACTATCAAGAAATCAAACTATATTGTGGAATTTATGGCAAGAGAAGGGATGAAGAAAGATAAGTATTTAGAAGTAGACAGGTTCAACAAAATTTCACAAATAGAGCTTTAGTGGAAATAATGTTCTTGGGGAAATAATGCAGATTACACAGGATGGCAATGGCTGCTGCTTTGTTGCATGGTTTTTTCATTGTTAGAAGCATGAGATGGGTTGTTTGCATCTTTTTGTAACAACAGAACAGTATTTCTGTGCTCACTGCCCCTTTTGCAAAAACAATTTGTACAAATGATGGAGCTCTTGAGAGAAAAACTTAGCTCTTCTTGTATCTTTCTCACCTGGAAGAAGGAAGGCTTAAATGTTCCTTGTCATAGTGTCTTGTTGGGTCAATACATGCTAAAATTGATGAGAACAAAGACTTAATTCCCCTAAAATTGACAAGAAGTAAGACTTTAGATGTTGTTCTTTTTAATATGTTTATCCTCCCCCCCCCCAAAAAAAAATGAACAAGAAAGACTGTAGAGATTATTCTTTTCATTGTTAATAAAGCCTCTGGAAGTGGTCCTCAGGATATGGTGAACATGATGTCATGGGTGTGCTGATGAAATCCATCTACCGTATTTTTCACTCTATAAGATGCACTTTTCCACCCCAAAAAAGTGTGTGTGTGGGAAATATCTGCGTCATATTGAGCGAATACTGTAAAACAGTGCCTTCCAGGACCCTTCCGAGGCTCCCCCACCCCCATGGGCCCAGCGGGCTGAAATTGCCAGAATATTTTTCCTGTTTTCCTCCCCTAAAAATGAAGTGCGTCTTATGGAGAGGTGTGCCTTATGGAGTGAAAAAAATATGATATATTTCCTTCTAGCATTCAGATCAGTTGTATATGTGCAAACTCTTAGTCAATGCCTGAACACAAATTCTTTTAAAAGGATAATTTTTGAAATCCCCCCCCCACAAGATACTGAGAGGCCAAACCATTTTCATCTTTGAAAGACAAACCTTGGCTGTAGAAACAGGCCCAGAAGCTAAGTGACAGTAGAGGTTGTGCAGCTGATTGACACTAAGTGTATGGCTGGTGCCTACGAAAAACTAAGCAGCTGCATTCTGTACCGGTGGCAACCTGTTGGATGGGTGAGCTGCAGATGTGGTTGACTCTTATAGGAGTGAGCAGGCATTATTCTATTCAATTAAATCTCCCTTTGTAAGACTTAAACATGTGATGGCCTGCCCTTAATGGAAATCTGCAAGAATCTATTATTACTTTTACCAATCTGCTTTCAAAAGAATTTCTCATTAGTAAATGCATTTCATTGCCATGAAGGATTACAGCTGCCCAAATCAAATGGGAATTTCTATTGAAAACCCACATGTCTTTACCCATCCCTTTAATCTTGACGGCTTTGTGCTTGCTTTCAGCAGATGCCAGGAGATCTTTTTAACAAAATGGAGTTCAGCTTAAAGAAAAAGGCATTTCTTTTCTTTCCTCTTCTCCCGACGTGGAATATTTCATTTAAGAGATAAAAGGGACATTTATCCTGATTTGCTTTTGTGACAGCTGCAGTTTTTGACCAGAAGCACAGAGTTTTGAACTGAGGACCTTTTAAGGCTCACCACCTGTAGTTTCAATAGTCTGAAGTTGGGTGGAGCTGGACCACAAATGAATCTCTTCTCCTGGTGGCATTTCAGAAATGAAGAGGGACTGAGAGAGAGAGAGAGACAGCTGTTCAAAGCATTGGGAAGAGTTTGGGGATGCATGCCAGAAGCTGTCAACAGATATCCATTTCTTAATAGGTAAAAAGTGAGATATAAGCAATTAGAGGAGCATGAAAATATGTTCCCCTTGCAAAAGAAATTGCACTAAAAGGCTTTCCCTTTTAGTCAGCACTAGGATTGCCTGGTCTTAAACGAAACATCGGGAGATTTCTCTTTCTCCATGTCTCCAGACAAGGAGACAAAACTTAGGACAAAAAGTGGTGGAAGAAGAGGTGGTGATTTATGCCCATAGAGTTGTTTGAAAGGGGAGGTAGGCAAAACAAAGCCCACTGGCAGCCCTAGGGCATTCCTGGGGCTCCTAGCAGATCAATGGGAAGAGTTATTTACCAATTATGACTTTCAGTAGCATAATTACAAACAAACACACTTGCCGCTCCATCTGAAATAACAACGCAGGACAAAAGATTTGGGTTAAACCAGGACCACGCTTTATTAAACTGAACAAAGAAGAGGGGGCTGCTGTAGTGCAGATCGGAATAACTGGGTCTTACTGGACCCTTTGCCAATATGGGCGAGTCCCCTGCCCCGAGTCTGTGCGGTCCCCTAGACAGCGCAACCCTGACTGGCTTGGCACTGACCTCACTCGGGCCTCAAAACCCCCACACCTTTGGCGGTCCTTGGTCAATGCGAGGTCCCAGTGCACCCTCCCCACACACACACTGTAATCTCACAATCTGCAGCGCTGGGAGGTCAGGTGACCTATAACTTTACTGTGCTCTTATTAGGACTCATCGATTCAACTTCCTTCTGCACTACCCGCCAGCATGACCATTTTAACAGAAAATGCCCATAAACGGCCTCACCTCTGATCCGTGTGGGATAGGTGAAAAAAATTCCAGCGACTAACAGCCAATCAAGCAGCGGGTCAAAATCCTATCTGGCCCCAAATGGTGACCAGTAAACTCACACTGAAAACTGGGCGGGTGGGCAGGTGGGCTGAGAGCCTCAAAAGAGGCCAAAATGGGGATGGAGCTATCCTTTAAAACAACCCGCTACCACCACCACCACCCCGAGAAATCTCAATGACCAGCTGTCTCACTCTGGAGGATGCGGCAAAGAGGCTCCACTTCAGCGAAGCCACTCGCCGGTGGAGCCGCCATTTGCAAAAGAAAGAAAAGAAAAGAAAGAGTCTATTTTGGTCAAAAGGCAAAAACTAGGAGCAGTTGTATTCTTCTCCTAGACCTTGGGTGGATAGGTCTTTTGATTAGCCCAACCTCACTAATTAGCTTTAACTTGCCCTATATTATTAAAAGCCAAAGTCAAAATCCAGTCGTTAGTCCTAAGTAAAGAAGATTCAATGGCCAGAAAAACCTTACTGAGTATATTTATATATTTAAAAATTATTATGATTATGTCCTACTTTTGTTACAGATTCATTTTTTCCATTGGTTTTAAAATGAACACATGTTTTTCATGACCTTGATACTGACATCGAACCGAATGTCAGTTTTGAAAGACGGCTGAGAAATGCATAAACTAGATATATTTATTTATATGTTTTGCAACCTGCCTTTTTTCTAGAACAAGATCTAACCTTTATTTTCATTTCATTTCTTTTTTAAAACTTTCAATAGTAAAGTTACATTTCCAGTTTTCAGTTATAAAGTTCTCTGTGTTATGTACCTTCCTTTGCATTTATTTCAGCTGAGTTTTATTTTCTTCAGAGGAAGAGTGCATAGGGTGGCCATTCACTCATCTCTGAAAAGAGAACAAAGGAAGGCAGCAATTTGCATATGCTGATTCTGAGATGGAAGGGTAAGGTAAGGGTTCCCCTTGACAATTTGTCCAGTCATGTCCAACTCTAGGGGGCGGTGCTCATCCCCATTTCCAAGCCATAGAGCCAGTGTTTGTCCAAAGACAGTTTCCGTGGTCACGTGGCCAGCACAACTAGACATGGAACGCCGTGACCTTCCCACCATGGTGGTACCTATTTATCTACTCGCATTTTGCATTTTGCATGCTTTCAAACCGCTAGGTTGGTGGGAGCTGGGACAAGTGACGGGAGCTCACTCCGTCACGTGGATTCGATCTTACGACTACTTGGTCTTCTGACCTTGCAGCACAGAGGCTTCTGCGGTTTAACCTGCAGCGCCAGCACATCCCTGAGATGGAAGGAATACCCACTAAATCTACATCCTGGTTCATTTCGGCTGTTTCAGATACCTGGAAAAGGAATTTGAAAAACCCATGAGATTTCTCACCTCCTCACAAAGGTTAGAAGAGAAACACTTCCTTCTGCTAAGGTTTTTTTGTTTTTTTTTAAGTTAAAGCCACTTCTGTTTCTGAAACAGTCTATTCACAACTAGTTTCCTTCCCCTTTAAGTAGCAGCAAACGCACATACAAGTAAACACTTAGATCAAATACAGAAAAAACCCACAACCATCAGAAAGAGTGACTGATTATCTGAGACAATGCAATAAACCCATCCAACATTCTACTTCAAAGAAAACTGAAGTAGAAGAGTAACTATTTCCATTTTGCTCATCTTGTGCTAGATACAGATTTTGCTCAAGTTACGCAATTTATACCTGTCCATACCACCAGAACATATGTTGCCTTCTTGCCTAGAAGGTAGGAGAGAGAGAGAGAAAAAATCCATTTCCTTTTCCTGCCTTATCAGGATGAGAGAAACCAGGATTTACATCTTTGTGCTGATTTTATGTTATGTCTAGATGGATTTTATAACATGTTGTTGTTGTTGTTGTTGTTGTTGTTGTTGTTGTTGTTGTTGTTGTTGTTGTTGTTGTTGTTGTTGTTGTTCTTGTTCTTGTTCTTGTTCTTGTTCTTGTTCTTGTTCTTGTTGTCGTTGTCGTTGTCGTTGTTGTCGTTGTTGTTGTCGTTGTCGTTATTATTATTATTATTATTATTATTATTATTATTATTATTATTATTATTATTATTATTATTATTATTATTATTATTATTATTATTATTATTATTATTATTACAAATAATCTTAGATTTTCCAGAAGTTGCTTCTCAGTTGATTGCCATTTAGGTCAATGTTTGCCACGTGACCACGGAAGATTGTCTGTGGACAAACACTAGCTCTGTGGGTTGGAAATGGAGATGAGCACTGCCGCCTAGAGTCGGTCACAATTGGACAAACTGTCAAGGGGAACCTTTACCTTTACCTTCTCTTCCACACACATTGTGACCATGTGTTCACACATGCTGGATTCAGGATCCATTTATAGAAATGTCTTCAGGAGTAAAGTCACATTCAGTTCTGCCTCTGGTCTACACACATTGGCTGAATCTCCAAGAAAAGGGAGAGCATATGCAGGAATCTGTCCCAAATGTTATGTACTACGAGATTTTGAGTGTTATGTATTATGAGAAGTCTTATGTATATGCTAAAGGCAAAGCCTGTCACTACTATAATCCTCTGCCATCTGAAAACCAAACAAACTTTCATTCCATTGAACATTTTAAAAAATATCTGTGAAGCATCTTCGTCTCCCAAGACTTCAATTAGCAGGATAGTATGTCATTGTGTGGAAGACAGGAGGGCCTGGCGTGCTCTGGTGCATGGGGTCACGAAGCGTCGGACACAACTTAACAACTAAACAAGAAAAATGGTCATTGTGTTATTTAATTGGGTCACATTGGTGCATCATTGGCTCCCAGAACTTAGAGGGGGCAACTGAAATTTAAAGGACTGTCCTGCTCCCCTGAATCTCCAAGCAGGGAGAGAAGTCTCAGGGTGAGCTATGATGGGGAAGAATATTTGATTTTATTGTGTGTGATTGCTTTAATGCCTCCACACCTGTTTCCTCCCTGCTTCAAGGAGATGCAGGGACTCACTGGCTGAGTCTGAAGGCATTTGTATGTCTACTGTTTGCTTATTGGATAGCTAAGTGGTTTTGGTATTTGGCTGCAGAACCAGAGGGTGGGAGTTAAATTCCTCACTGTGCCTCCTGGGAGAAAAGCCGGCGTGGCCTTGGGCAAGATACACAGTCCCAGGGCAGCCCCAGAAGAAGGGCATGCTAAACCACTTCTGAGGACTTTTTTACCCATAAAATCTTGGACAGGTTTGCCATAAAAGTCAACTTAGCATGCAATTATTATTTATTGTGTGTTTTATCTTTGCTTAAGAACTGAGTGCAAGAAATTGACCTTGCTGGCCTCACTCTTTCATGTACAGATACACACACATACAATTGTGCAATTGTTATGCAAGAACTTAAAAAGAGCCTCATGGCGCAGTGGTTAAACCGCTGTACTGCAGCCAAAACTGTGCTCACGACCTGGGGTTCAAATCCCAGGTAGCTGGCTCAAGGCTGACTCAGCCTTCTATCCTTCTGAGGTCAGTAAAATGAGTACCCAGCTCGCTGGGGATGGGGGGCAATATGTAGCCTGCATAATTAACTTGTAAACCACCCAGAGAGTGCTTGAAGTGCTATGGGGCGGTATATAAGCAGCACGCTTTACCTGTGACCTCACTGGGGCCTGCTCTCGGTTTCACATTTGAGCTCTGAAGTCTCATGGAATGGAAAGCTGTTGGCTAGGCAGCCTACTGCATAATGAGAGCATGAAACTCAACATTCACTGACAACATGCAGGCAGAAATTTCCAGGCCAGACATTGATAAAGTCCAGCTTCCCTGTGTAGGAATTGTCCCTCCAAATGGGCATGAATGATTATATCCCAAACTAACTTTCTTGCCTATTTTCTTCTGCATTTGGGTAGGAATCGTAGCCCAGCTGCTCCCCAGCCTGGGACTTTCTGGGTGTGTGGGATTACAATGCTCATCACCTCGACTAGCTGTTGGTTTGGGATTTGTAGTCCAATGCATCCAGGACAGGAAAGGCTGCTATGCAGACAATGTGCTTCGGATAACACCCCCTTCCCCTCTTGCTTTGTTTGTTTATTTTAATTAATCTTGACTGTTGCTATAAATGGGAAGGATTTCTGCGTCTCAAACATTTATGATTTATCTTCATTGTACATTAAGTTCTTGCAGTTCTTTAGGAGCGGGATTCATTTTGCCTATATTAATATGGGCAGCATTGTTTGGTCTACTGATTAAGTATTCAATTCTAGCTCTCAATTACTGTTTCTTTCCTCTAGAAAACGATGTGTTATTTCTCAGACACATACACATGTACATGCACACACACACAAATGGGGTTTCTGTTTGTTACCCCATTTCTGCCCATGGATAGATAGATAGATAGATAGATAGATAGATAGATAGATAGAGAGAGAGAGAGAGAGAGAGAGAGAGAGAGAGAGAGAGAGAGAGAGAGAGAGAGAGAGAGTGATTTCTCTAATTTCCAGAGAATATAATGTGTCATGTAATCAATCTGTTCTTTTAAGTCCCCTTTGTGGAAGTAAAAGAGTGATCCTCTTTCTGGACCACAAGAATTAATGGAGAACTGCTATCACAAATCCTTGTTTCCACTCCATCCCCTTCTTTCCTTCTTAAAAAGAAAAAGAAAGAATATAAACACTTGAAAGAAGCAGTGGAAACAAGATTTGGTTCTTAATTTTCACTAGTACTGGGTTGCTATCCTCTGTCCATTTATCTGGGAGGAAGCCGAAGACAGTACATCATGTGGTTTGGCATTTGTTAGGAAATGAATATGAACCAAAACAGGGAAAATTTCAGTACATAATCAATCATTTCCAAATAAATGTCAGGAATAACAAACGGGTATTAATGGATTTTGCCTGGGTTACCCCCATTTCTACCCATTGGGCATTCACAGGGTGGGGGTAGAGGAGAAACACCTGCCTCCCAGCAGGTATCACATGTCATCTCCCAGAATACCCAGAGATGACATCACATCTGGGGTTGCTGTAGGCAAGTAAAACAGCAACAGCTAGAAAGCAGTTAGTAAAATTTGCTGGGTGAAAATTTGCTGGCAGTAAGTAGCCAAATTTATCAACAAAGGCAAAGGTTCCCCTTGGCAATTAAGTCCAGTCGCGTCTGACTCTAGCGGCTGGTACTCATCCCTGTTTGTAAGCCAAAGAACTGGCATTTGTCTGTAGACACTTTCTGCGGTCACGTGGCCTGCATGACTAGACACGGAATCCTGTGACCTTCCCACCGAGGTGGTACCTATTCATCTACCCCCATTTGCATGCTTTCGAACTGCTAGGTTGGCAGGAGATGGGACAAGCGACGGGAGCTCGCCCAGTTGCGTGGATTCAAACTGCCGACCTTTTGATCGACAGCCCAGTGGCTCAGCGGTTTAACCCCGCAGTGCCACCCGCACCCCTAAACAAATGGACAAGTTAATAAATTAATAGGAAAGGATGAGAGGAGAACAATCCAAAATGTGAGTGATGCATTGAGTGTGATCTTTAATGAAGGTGCCATGCAACTCATGAATTCTAGGAAGATTGTAACGTTGGTGCCACCACAGGAAACACCAAGTATTTGGGGCACCCTAAAGCTGAAAAAAAAATTAATAATACTGCTGGCAAGACTGTAGATTCTCAAAGGTTGGAGCCTATTTAATCAAATCCATGAAATATTGGCTTGTAATTTGCAAATAGATAGGCAAGGAGTGGTCACAGATTTTCAGAAATTTCCCAGAAATTTGCAGCCAGTTTGGGCGTTGTGTGGCTGTGGGAATTCCTGTTCCAAATTTTCCAAACTCTGGGAGTGGGCAGAGTTTTGGAAAATGTGAAGACCTAGGAGGAAGGCAAAAATAATAGTGGAAATTACTCAATGAGCTGTAAAAACGATTCTGCAAAGGGTTTTGTGGCACCTTAAAGATGAGTGGCCAAACTCCTGTTGGTGTATTGCACCAGCGTAAAGAAAATGCATGATGGGAAACCTTGACCTCTGAGCATTCAGCCTGGAGGCAGGCAGTGCATCATGGCCTCTCCCAATTTGAAGAGACCCTTGTCCAGCAGGCCGAGGCAAAGAGGCAGTCCTGAAAGCAGCAAAAGCAGGGAGCTAGACGGGGTACAGATTGTATTTGTCTTCAGTGTGGAAGGGATTATCACTCTCAAATTGGCCTTCTCAGCCACACTAGACGCTGTTCCAAGTCCTCCATACAGAGCACATTACCCTAGTCTCTCGAGACTGAAGGATGCCTTAAATCAAAGCCTTGGTCGCAAATCACCACTCATTAAAGAGGTGCTAGTTGCATTTCTCAGCATGTGCCAAATCTTGGGGAAATCCACAGGAATGCAACCACCCCTGACTTACTGTACATGAGTTCCTTTACTCAGCTGCAAGTCCCTAATAGGGTTTAGCCATTAATTTTAATGTTTCCTAAGCTTTTGGGGACTGTAAACCACAAGATCAAATTCAAGCTATTAATGCCGGCCATTCAGTGAACATTTGATGTGTGATAATATAGAGATCCATGAGTTGGTGACCCCATTAATCAATGTAGTGTGATTTTTAAAAAAGTTTACTAACAAAAATGCATGGAATTTCAAAAATCTCGCATGCCCTTAGGATGTAAGTGAAATAAATGTATAAGTTGCTACGTGGAATATAAATGATCCATATAATGCAAAGGCATACATAAAATGGGTTCAGCCGTGCTCTTAGGCTCATGTATATGCTGGTGTGGCTTACACAAGCATTTTCTCAGGTTTGTGTCTAAGGATTCCTTCCCTTCTGGACATGGAGGTTAATTGACACGGAGAGCCGAAGCGATGACAGGCGATGATCACAGAATGCAAAAGACACCATTATGCAAATGTGAAACAGGTAACATACTGTTCTATTAAACTTCCAGATGTCAGTCCCAGAGGAGGAAACCATTGGCAAGTCATGATTCTGTAAAAACATTTTTTCTTCTGGATCCATTTAAGATGAAATATGAGGCTGCCCTTTGTGACAGGTAATGCGGTATTACATTAAGGATAAATAAATCACCAAAACAGATGGAGTAGTCGCTAGCATTACTAGGGCCATTAATGGCCTTTTCGGGGGGGGGGGAGAGGGAACCACAGCACATTGCAAGGCTGACTAATACTCTGGCTGCTCTGATGTGGCATTTCTAATGTCCTTAATTGTCAGAGGCCTGGGTGCAACAGCTGATCAGTAGCCATGGATTCCCCGCTATGTGTTAGCTCAGGTGAGGACCTATTACAGTGGTGCCTCGACTTACGAACGTCCCCACTTATGACCATTTCAAGTTACGACCAGCACCGGCTGGAAAATTTTGCTTCGACTTGCGGCTGGAGCTTCGATTTCCGAACAGAAAAGTGGCAGAGGAAAAAGGCAGGAAATTCAAACCGTTGGTGGTGAAGAGGTTGCTTCTTTGTGGCTCTTTCGCCCCAATGGTTAGGGAAAGGGATGCGGCGGCAGTGTTGTCCGAGCGTCGGGAGGCTGAGCCTGACCGGGGTGCTCCTCCCCGCCCTCCGCCATTTGGATTTCCTGCCATTGGCCCCATTGGAGCAGTCGGGGCCAATGGCAGGAAATTCAAATGGCGGAGGGCGTCAAGGAGCACCCCAGCCAGGCTCAGCCTCCTGGCGCTCGGACACCGCTGGTGCTGGTGATGCCGGTTCCGAAGCTGGAGGTGGTGTCGGGCACAAGCAGCATCGGCAACATTGGCTTGGGACTGCCGGTTTTTAAAAATTGTTCTAGGTTATGTTTCTCTGGTGTGTTGTTTGCTTTTTGGTGTGTGTGTGTGTGTGTGTGTGTGTGTGTGTGTGTGTGTGTGTGTGTGTGTGTGTGTGTGTGTGTGTGTGTGTGTGTGTGCGCGCGCGCGCAGAACGGATTAATTGTATTCCCATGCATTCCTATGGGAATGCATGCTTTGACTTACGACCATTTTGACTTACGTTCCATCCTTCTGGAATGGATTATGGTTGTAAGTCGAGGCACCACTGTAGTAGGGTTGGTCTGAGAAGATAGAAAAGGTAACTGTTTGGAGTGCATTTCCCGGCAGCCCTGTTGGTTAAGAGTTTGGGGTTATGTAGTCCAAATGTAGGGACGTGGTGGCGCTGCAGGCTAAACCACAAAAGCCTTTGTGTGCTGCAGGGTCAGAAGACCAGCAGTCATAAGATCGAATCCACGCAATGGAGTGAGCTCCCGTCGCTTTGTCCCAGCTCCTCGCCAACCTAGCAGTTCAAAAGCATGCAAATGTGAGTAGATAAATAGGTACCACCTCAGTGGGAAGGTAAACAGTGTTCCGTGTATAGCCGTGCTGACCACGTGACCACGGAAACTGTCTTCGGACAAACGCTGGCTCTATGGCTTGGAAACGGGGATGAGCACCGCCCCCCTAGAGTCAAACACGACTGACTAAAATGTCAAGGGGAACCTTTACCGTTACCTAATCCAAAACAGGAACGTTTACAGCTTCTGACCTATGGTGGGAGATAGGCACTGGATCTAGGACTCAAATAAGCAGACACTTCTTACACTTTTTCTCAAGCCTGTGGGCTTCGTTCGTTATTTTATTTATTTATTTATTTAACTTATATGCCACCCACACTACCCAAAGGTCACTGGGCGGCTTACAACAATTAAAATACAGTAAAAGAGATAAAACAATTAAAATACAATTAAAATATATACTCTAAAAATTGCCTCAGGACCCACAGTGGATATTATTTCAATTAAAAGCCTTCTGGAACGGGAAGATTTTGAAATGTCATCAATGTCGGTGCCAGACGAATCTCAGTCGGGAGGGCATTCCATAGTCTGGGGGCAGCTGCCGAAAAGGCCCTTTGTCTACAAGCCGTCCCTCTTACCTCCTTAAGGGACGGCTCTTTCAAAAGGGCCCCCTGGCTAGATCTTAACTGCTGGGTAGGCTCATATGGGAGGTTCACATTCATTAGCCAGACCCTAAATGCTTCAGTCCCTGTCAGCAAACTTGGCTTCCAAACAAAAGGTGTATTGTTCTTCCCTTCCCACTACCCAACACATGGAGAGAGAGAGAGAGAGAGAGAGTAGTTTTTATGTTGTAGGACCTCTATAAAGTTGGTGTGGTCCACAGCGATACCTCTCCTCCTAATGGCTTCTGGGAGAAGGACACCAACCAGAAAGCATTGTAGAATACTTGGAAATCCTCTGAGCCTCAAAACAGGACCTCTCTGAGCTGAATAAAGACCTAGCTTAGCTCATAGGGTGACCAAGTTTCCTCTTTTACAGAGCAGTGTCCTCAACTGGAAGGGCTGCCAAAGGGCCCGTATTCCTTGAGGTCTGTTATCTATTGAAAGGACAGTCTGAGTCAGATTTAAAGATAAAAAAAACCATAACATGAGTGAGGAATTCAGGGGCTGTGATGTTGTCCACCTTAGCATCTCAACAGCAGACTCATTAAGAACCCAGGTCATTTGGTCACCGCATTCCCCTTTCAGGTGTGACGCACTGTAATTATTTTCAAATTATGTAGCGCTTTTCTAATTTTGTGTCTGAATGCATCCATAAAAATATGCAAAATAAACAAGAACAGGGAATTGATGGCAGACAATAAGACTGCCAGGAATGCCTACAAGGGGTGGTTTTTTTGTTGTTGTTTTTTGCTTTCTTAGGTCAGGGAAGCTGTCTCATCTTTCTGTACCTGGGTCCATTTTGGATTACTATTTGGAACTGCAAAAGTCTGGACTGAACTCTGTTGTTAAGTCCCAGGGCCCAGCCTATCACCCCATAGATGATTCAGGGACATATGGTGGAAAGAGATGCCATCAGCCAGGGGGGTGGGGGTGGGGGGACACTTGGCTGCTGTCATGAAGTACCAAGATAGATTTTAATAGTTTCATTTCTGTATCTGGGGCTCAGTCTTCGCCACAACATTCTCCCCGAGTCCTTTCCTGCCAGTCTCCAACTTATTGTACCAGGTATGGAAGGTGCCAAGGGCCTCTATGGGCCTTTCAGTGATTATTACTCCCCCCCCCACGACAACATATTTATTTATCTCATGTAATTTATATGAGTATGAGCTTTTCCAGTAGTGATGTATGGAAGTGAGAGATGGACCATAAAGAAGGCTGACCGCCAAAGAATTGATGCTTTTGAATTGTGGTGTTGGAGGAGACTCTAGTCCCCTGGTCTGCAAAGAGAACAAACCTATCAATTCTGAAGGAAATCAACCTGGGGTGTTCATTGGAAGGACAGATCCTGAAGCTGAGGCTCCAATATTTTGGCCATCTCATGAGAAGAGAAGACTCCCTGGAAAAGCCCCTGATGTTGGGAAAGTGTGAGGGCAAGAGGAGAAGGGGACGATAGAGGAAGAGATGGTTGGACAGTGTCATCAAAGCGACCAACATGAATTTGACCCAACTCTGGAAGGCAGTGGAAAACAGGAGGGCCTGGCGTGCTCTGGTCCATGGGGTCATGGAGAGTGGGACACGACTTAACGACTAGACAACAAGAAGACAGCCATCCTTTGCAAAACATAATCCTGCATTAATTTTAACAGCAGAAGAAAGTAAGATGGTTCCTTGAAGAAGAGAGTATGGAAAGCTGCTAAAGGCAGGTCCAGCTGCAGCTCACCCAGCCGCCCAACCTGCTCACTCCGATCTAGCTTGCATTTATGTGCATGTCTTTGAAGAGACTCTTTCTTCTGCTCGGCACCCCTCTGACGTATTGCAGCAATGTGTCATCCAAAGCACCATTCTTCTGATAATGTATTGCTGTGTCATGCCGTTAGCGTGACTTTGTTTGATAATATGCCTGAGCTATACATCTTCCGACAGATGAACAATAATGACAACAGCCTCTGTGACTGTCATGGGAAGAATAAGAAAGATGGAGCACTCAGGGCAGGGAGGGATCCAGTTATGGGTGGCCATATTCCCCAAAGCAGAACACAGATTGGGGGGAGGGGGAAAGAGGACGTGACGTCAGTAGGAAATTAAGGGACTTGGTGCAAGAATGCAGAATTCTGTTTTAGTCTCTAAACTTGCTTTCTTTGAAAACATTTCCACTAGAAAGGACCAATATATCAGCCAACTATACTCATATTTGCACTTCCTTGCCTGCAACTATTCTCCATGCACTCTCACCATAAATATGATTCATTAAGAGCAGGTAAGGTAAGGTAAAGGTAAAGGTTCCCCTTGACAATTTTTGTCCAGTCGTGTTCGACTCTAGGGGGCGGTGCTCATCCCCGTTTCCAAGCCATAGAGCCAGCGTTTTTGTCCGAAGACAATCTTCCGTGGTCACATGGCCAGTGCGACTTAGACACGGAACGCTGTTACCTTCCCACCGAGGTGGTCCCTATTTATCTACTTGTATTTGCATGCTTTCGAACCGCTCGGTTGGCGGGAGCTGGGACAAGCGATGGGCACTCACTCCATTGCATGGATTTGATCATACGACTGCTGGTCTTCTGACCCTGCAGCACAGGCTTCTGCGGTATAGTCCGCAGCGCCACCATGGCCCTAAGAGCAGGTAAAGGTAAAGGTAAAGATTGCACTTGACAATCAGTCCAGTTGTGTCTGACTCTACGGCGTGGTGCTCATCCCTGTTTCCAAGCCGTAGAGCCAGTGTTTGTCTGAAGACAGTTTCCGTGGTCAAGTGGCCAGCCCGACTAGACACGGAACGCCATTACCTTCCCACCATGGTAGTACCTATTTATCTACTCGCATTTTGCATTTTGCATGCTTTCGAACGCTAGGTTGGCAGGAGTTGGGACAAGAGACGGGAGCTCACACTGTTACGTGGATTTGATCTTACGTCTGTTGGTCTTCTCACCTGCAGCACAAAGTCTTCTGCGGTTTAACCCTCAGCGCCACCACGTCCCTCATTAAGAGCAGGGCTGGCCCTATTCTTAGATAGAGGGAAACCTCTTCTTCGTGTAGGGGATTTTTGGTGTCGTGGAAAGGTAGTGAATAATTACCCATTTAAATTGACGTTCTCAGTTCTTCTGGCTGTACTGAGGAAACGTTTATGTGGGCTTGGTGTCAAAATAACTTGGGCTGCTGTTCCACCTCATGGGTGTAGGGCTGGGCTTGAAAGTAAGAAAGCAAAGCCATCTCTGCAGCTCATATACTGCCCCGCAGCACTTAAAACACTCTCTAGGCAGTTTACAATTTAATTATGCAGGTTACACATTGCCCTCCCCTGAGCAATTTACCAACCTCAGAAGAATGGGAAATTGTATCAGTCTTGAGCCTGTCAGGATTGAGTTCAAGTCATGAGTAGCGTCTTGACTGCAATGTTGCAATTTAACCACTGTGCCATGAGAACTAAAATACATGAAAGATTCACAATATCAATAAGATTAAATTTAACCAGCCTCTCCTTTTGGGAGAGGAACCATGCTATCCAGTGAAGTTCTCCTTGATGTTTGGGTGTACTTGATTTTACCAAGGGTGACAGGTGAATTCAACGGGGGCTGTTGTTTTTATATTGTTCCATTTTTGTTTTGCTTTGTAGTGACCTTGCAGACAGGGCCAGTCCTACCCTCGGGCAGAGTGAGGCAGCTACCTTGGCCAGTAAAACTCAAGTTTCAGGAAAGAGCAGCAGATAGTTATCTATTTAATTCATTGTTATTGTATTTTCAATACACTACATCTTTATGGGATTATTTGTGGCGTTCTATACCTTCTGTGCAAAAATAATGTCTCTGGCATTTGGATACTACAGTGGTACCTCGACTTGCGTTCATCCCTATTTGCGAAGCATTTGAGTTACAAATGGCTCCGTTCGCAAAAAGTCGCTTCGACCTACAAACAGCGCCTCAACCTACGAACGGAAAACAGCAGATATGGATTCAATGGTTTTCAATGCATTCCAATGGGAATGTTTGACTTGACTTACAAACTTTTTGACCTGTGAACTTAATTCCAATACGGATTAAGTTTGCAAGTCGAGGTATCACTGTGTTTACCATGAATGGATGGGTAATGGAGACACAATTTGGATCTCTACTTCAGGCAGCAGAAGGTCTTGGGTTGGCTCTGTTTTCTAGTTTTGCCTTAAGGAAGTGGCCCCTGGGGGCTGGGGAGGGGCTAAGGGGCACAGCTGCCAAACTGTATGAACTGCAAGAGAAGCTGCATGCAGACAATATAGTCTGCATGTTCACTTAAGACATGGTTTGGGGAATATGTCAAAATACAGACTTTTGGTGCTTGCACAATATTTCAAGGGTGCATTGTGAACACCTGAGGATCACCAAAAAGAGGACATGTATTAGAAAAGAATAATTCCTTCCTTCCTTCCTTCCTTCCTTCCTTCCTTCCTTCCTTCCTTCCTTCCTTCCTTCCTTCCTTCCTTCCTTCCTTCCTTCCTTGCTTACTTGCTTACTTGCTTACTTACTTACTTACTTAAATTTGTATACCACTCCCCATTAGTGTTGAAGCACTACTCTGGGTGGTTTACAATAATAACCAAACCAAACCAATAAAAAATGAAAACTATTTACAACCAAACAACAACTAAGCAATAAAACCAGATGGCTCAAACTATAGAACAATAAATGGTGGACAAGAGGCGGTCAGCTAGGGTCAGTGGGGAAAGCCTCCCTGAAAAGCTACATCTTCAGTTGCCTCCTGAATGTCCACAGGGAGAGGGCCAGGCGAAGCTCCTCCAGAAGCTGGTTCCACAAGATTGGGGCCACCATGAAGAAGGCCCTACTCCTAGAAGATGAATTATGAGACCTGGAAGAAGAAGAAGAAGAAGAAGAAGAAGAAGAAGAAGAAGAAGAAGAAGAAGAAGAAGAAGAAGAAGAAGAAGAAGAAGAAGAAGAAGAAGAAGAAGAAGAAGAAGAAGACACATGCTAATGTATATGTACAAGTAGCTCAGTGGTTTAGCTATCTGGTTGGGAGTTTGATTTCCCACTGTGCCTCCCTGACAGGGGCTGGACTTGATGATCCATAGGGGCCCTTCCACCTCTGCAGCTCTGAGATGATGATGATGATGATCAGCAGCAGCAGCAAAGTTGTTTTAATTATTTAAGGAGAATTGCAAAGGATAGCAGCAACAACAATAATCCTAGAACGGCAGAGCTGGAAGAGACCCTATGAATTGAGTCTAGCCCCTGACAAGGAGGCACACTGGAGAATCTGTAAATGGGAAAAGGGGTGGCCTACTCTGGGAGAACTTGAAGCTATTCTTCTCTGTGAATCCCTGCACTTCTGCCACACAGGCAGAGGAATTTAACCAAAAATGCACAGCTTTGCAACAAAGTGAAGAGAAACTACAAGACAGGGCCAGTCATTGCAGTGGGGCATTGAGGAGGCATACTGGGAGCCCATGCGAAACTATAGCCAGCTACATCTGTTCTTGTTCCCAGTAAACACAGCTTTAGCTAGAAGTAATGACTTTATACCGGTGGACCCTAACCACCAAACCTTTGAGCTATGGATGCTTAAGCATCACCATCCTTCGATGGGACTCCGTAGAGGGCTAACACTCTCCTTTTTGAAGTGCATCATTTTTAGTGCATTGTCTTGTTTTGAACTCAACTCCTCTCACACACCAGGGCTTTTACGTTCTCTTTATCATTGCCTGTTTTTTGAAAAAAAAAACAATTTATCTAAAATTAATAGAAAATCCAATATGGCATGAAGAGCCTTTGCTGTTGGAAAACAAAAGGTAGAAATTAAAGTATTAAAAATTCAGTGTTTCTAAGAGAGATGCTGCTGAATTGGACGGCCAAAGTAGGATTTTCATTCAAAAATTTATCTTGTGGATAACAGTCAGGACAGTTTCTGGGCGGAAGAATGGCAGAAATCCACTCTTTTACAATGTGGCGCATCGGACCAAGTCCTGTACACAATTTATAAGGGCAGAACTGTGCTACGGGTAAGCACAAAGGTAGCACCAGGTGTTAATGAGTGTTAGGAGATGATTATGAGAGCCATCAATTCTCATTTTGAGTGCTTGGCTGGAGGCCCACTGGAAGCCACAGAAGGATAATTCCCTTGGGTGCCATCTCCAGCAATTAGATTCATTATAGTGGGTTATATCACTCTCTCTGAAACATTTGGCAGGCACCTCTTTGCGCTGGGCTAGGGGGATGTCGTTTGATGGGCCATTGGTCTTTCCTGTGGGGACAAATCAATCCCGGCCAGCTGCACCAGCTAATGGCCTGAACCAAAGATAAAATAAAATAAAATCCTTAGGAGAGCAGCCTCTGCTTCATCAGGGTCATTTGTCTCCATATGGAGAAAAGGATACAGAGAAGTAATTAAAATACCATACCTTAATAATGCTACGGGGTCTCTTTTAGTCACTTAGAGCCTTCTGTGCATAATTCAAGGGTACCGTCCACTACGTAGAAAGCCCTGAACAGCTTTGTCTTGAGGTCGCCCTCACCTGTGCCACTTCAAATGGGTCAAGAATGTCTCGTTAACCATGTTAACACCTTGCCATCTGTGGAACGTACTTAAATGTAAGTGTTTCTCGGTTGGTCTTTTGTGTTTTGGGAACTCCGTGGGGAAGGACTGTCGCTTTTTTTATGCACAAAATGTCCAGCTGCAGTGATTGGCCTCTGGATGAGGCCAGGGTGAGCCAACCCTGGTGAGCCATCCTTGCTCAGTGTAAAACATAAATCGTAAGGAAGATGAACTAGTGCCCTGGACTAATTTAAAACAACTTCCAAAACCTTCAAGAAAAGGAGCTTTGAAAAGCCATTGGGCTGCTTCTCAAAGCATGGGCCATGCTGCGGTACAAATGTCTGAGTACAAAAGATGCACAAAAGCCCAGTCATTTCCTCCCTGGTTGCTGCTTCCATTTATTGCATGCAGGCTGGTCTGGGGTTTCCTTGTTGATTGAGAAAGGCTGGCCCTGGCTGTATCAAGACAGCCCACCATTTTATGACTGTGGCTATCCATCCATCCATCCATCCATCCATCCATCCATTGACTAACCCATCCATCCATCCATCCATCCATCCATCCATCCATCCATCCATCCATCCATCCATCCATTGACTAACCCATCCATCCATCCATCCATCCATCCATCCATCCATCCATCCATCCATCCATCCATCCATCCATCCATCCATCCATCCATCCATCCATTCATTCATTCATTCATTCATTCATTCATTCATTCATTCATTCATTCATTCATTCATTCATTCATTCACTTGTTATACCATCCATCTGACCAATGGCCACTCTGGATGGTTCACAACACAATAAAACATAAACATAGCATAACTTAACGTCCCAATGTAAATGCAGCTATCTACCATCACGCAGAATACAAGATACTGTATATGAGGAAGAAGCCATTCGTTACCTTGTCACTTGCCATTTCAAAAGGACAGTTATTTTGTCCCCCAGTGAAGGGGAAAAAAAAATCAAAATAAGTCATCTTAAAATCTCACCTAACTGTAAATATCTGACCTCATATTATACATGAATTGAGATTCTGCAAGGCTGGCCCTAAAACAAAAGGAAATATGGAAACAGCTCCATGGGAAAAATTTTAAGGTAAAACTTTCAGACTCAGCTAGACACTTTTTCAAGCCCAGCCCTCCTCCCCTCAAACCCAGGATATAGGAGTGCAACTTGTGGAGCTGTAGTAGAGAAGGGGTATCCAATTCAAGTGAACAAAATATACTTCAGAATGTACACTAGAAATAGACAACAAAATAGACCACATTTATGCGGCAAATCAGTGAAAGATATGCCAACCAAATAATGAAACAAATAAGCACTCATGACACAGACTACCTCTTGTCTTTCTTGGAAAGTAACTTTGTTGTTGTTTAGTCATTAGGTCGTGTCTGACTCTTTGTGACCCCATGGACCAGAGCACGCCAGGCCCTCCTGTCTTCCACTGCCTCCCAGAGTTGGGTCAAATTCATTTTGGTCGCTTCGGTGACCCTGTCCAACCACCTCGTCCTCTGTCGTCCCCTTCTCCTCTTGACCTCACACTTTCCTAACATCAGGGTCTTTTCCAGGGAGTCTTCTCTTCTCCTGAGATGGCCAAAGTATTGGAGCCTCAGCTTCAGGATCTGTCCTTCCAGGGAGCACTCAGGGTTGATTTCCTTCAGAATGGATAGATTTGTACTCCTTGCACTCAAAAGCATCAATTCTTTTTTATGGTCCAGCTCTCACTTCCATACATCACTACTGGAAAAACCATAGCTTTGACTATGCGGACCTTTGTCGGCAAGGAGATGTCTCTGCTTTTTAAGATGCTGTCTAGGTTTGTCATCGCTTTCCTCCCCAGAAGCAGGCATCTTTTAATTTCGTGGCTGCTGTAACCATATGCAGTGATCACGGAGCCCAAGAAGGTTAAATCTGTCACTACCTCCATATCATCCCTTTCTATTTGCCAGGAGGTGATGGGACCAGTGGCCGTGATCTTAGTTTTTTTGATGTTGAGCTTCAGACCATGTTTCGCGCTCTCTTCTTTCACCCTCATTAAGAGGTTCTTTAATCCTTCCTCACTTTCTGCCATCAGAGTGGTATCGTCTCCATGGAAAATAACTAGTTGTGTATAATTCCACCCACTTGCCACCAAATGCCACCAAATACAGAGATAATGTCCAAGGACCTTTTGAGTAAGCAGAAGCTGGGTGAATACATAGTTATGCATGCCTTTGTGTATTGGGTGGGAGAGGAGAACAACGACAGGGTATTAATTTTGTTAAAGGTTTTGCGTCTGGCTAACAAAAAGGCTTGGACATAGCAAAGAAATGAAATGGGTGAAGAATTGAGGGCTGGGATGGATGAGGGTTAAGGCAACTGGACTCAGGCGGAAAGGCAGAAAGGCACGGACTGAGTTAAGAGTGGACATGAAGGTACAGGAAAAGAGGTATGCACCATCCCATAGGTCTAAGATGCCCTATTTATCCCCCTCAGCTTCTTCAATCTCCTTTTGGTAGCTATCAATTTCTACCCAAATTGTCTTTCTCTTTCCATGTGTTGATATGGGAGGAAAGGCCATGAGATTCCGTTGTCTATGGGAACCTCAAGCTGCTCTTCAGTATGTCCTCTCTGAAGAGAGCTTAAGGCAGCTGTTTTAAAGTTTGGGGTGTTCAGGGACTCCCCTCTGGAATTACACTAAGGCTCCTCTGCTGATTTCCATCTTTTACAGTGGTCAGCTTCCTTCTCTTTTCCCTCCAAATCTCTCTCTCTTTCTCTGGACCCCTGGGTCATACTTCCATAAATCAGCATTTCCATGGACCCAAATCAGCACTTCCTTCATCTTCTTCCAATTTAGATGGTTGCACGCTGCCTCTTTTTGGTTCATATATAAGACACGGAATCGTGTTTAATATGCTAGCTAGCGTGGCATACAGAGGATGACGGTGTACATTATATAAATCATACACTCTAAAGTGTCTTACCTGTTGTCCTGATTGCATAAAGACTCTTATAATTTTAAAAAAGTGAAGGCTGAAGAGCAGAAATTCAAGAGATGTTTACTAATACACAAATATGTTGGCTTCTCTACATAAAAATCATTCTGTGTGCAGAAGGTACGGGACTGTAGCTTCCAAACATGCTTCAATGCTGGTAATGTTTCCCCACATACAAGAGAGCAGCAGGTTTATAGGGTGTGAGGTGGGCCACTGGGCACCCATAACTCCATTCTCCATGAGTGAAGAATTCTTAGCAAGTTAGTGAGGAACAGCTTGGGACACACCAGCATCTGATCTCCATCTAATACGAGTGCCATCTCTGCCATTCTGTACCTCTGTCCAGGTGATGCCCAGGATGTGCTTGCTTCTCGCACTGCTGCGAACCATCACTGAGGCCATGCAACCGGCAGGACCAAGCTGGCTTCCAAAGCTGCCTTGTCAACTTTCCTGCCTTCTGTTGCTTTTGTTGCACTAAATGGGAGAAACAGGGTCAGCGCATACAGGACGAGTCTAGTGAATGTAACACATGAACTGTCCCGCAGGTTTCTATGGTCCTGTGAGTAATTAATTCCCTCCTGAAACATGTTGCGTTCCCAAAAGTTCTGTTCATCAAAGCAGATGCTGCACAGAGTCGGTGTCTCCCTCCATTAAGGGATCTATTTAAGGCCTCCACTTCAGCAATTTTTCTCTTCCGTTATCAAGGTCCTTGGGAAATAAAAGCACTATAGAAATGTTCGATGATATGTCTTAACTAAATTGTTTTGCTGCTCACAATATTTGTTGCAGTATTCTCCTGTCTAATCTTTCTCCGGTACTTTCTCTTTTCCTTTCTGCCTTCTGTCCTCCACAGCTAAGCCATTATCTTTTTCAGATGTGGCCCATTAATTCTCTGTACGAATTCATGCGCACTCAGCTCTCCGCACCTAATGACTACAGAGAAATAATGAATGCTGTCCACAGAGGAAGTGGTCTATTGTTTTCCCTGCCTCTTGACTGATTGATTGAAGTCTCTTGCACATGTTCCTGGTGTCCACTTTTGATAGAATCCAGTAACTAGAAAGCCAGAAGGGAGAAAAATCAGCTTTGGAGTAGCACAGGGCACCTTACAATATTTACTTTTGGACGCTGCTTACACATCACTCTCAATTTACATCTACCAACCAGCTGCTACCCACCTGCTGCATATGGAGGTGCAATACTTCACACATTACACACGTGAAGAGCCTTGGAAATAAATGAGTCTCACTTCCTAATTGACATAGAATAGATCAAAAGAATAGGGATACAAGACTGGTCATCTAGTCCAACACCAACAGTAGGTAGCACAAATGATACACTACTACATCATCTGTAAGAGGTGACCTTCAAGACTGTGCTCGGTTGGGAACATTTAAGTCCTTCTGAGTCATGTTCTATCCTCAGATCCAAGCAGAATTAGATCAATGATGCAGGCATTCTCTGGCATTGATGCCTGAATAGTTGTTAAAATTGTCCCCAGTTTTCAGCTACTTGTCTGATATGGAGTGTTTTGCTTATTTGCTTGGTTGGTTGATTTTTGGGTTGCTGAGGGTGTGTTTGTTTCTTTTTGCAACAAGCAAACATGCAATACTTTCTTGTTCCAGCCAATGTATTGCCTTGAGACAACAAGTAACCCATATCATTTTCCTGTAGAGAAAGGTCGAGATGCCGAGGAGCAGAAAATTGCCCCTCCTCTAGAATTCTCCTTAGGGTCAGGAAATGAAAGAAGTGTGTGTTACATACAGCACTGATGTTACCTGTCTGTCATGGGTTTGGAGGGAAAGTTCCATCCTATGGGGGAGTGGAAGGCGGGACATCAGGAGGAGGGGCTGTACTGTATAAATAAGAGATACTGGGAGATGCTGAGAGACACTGGGTTGTGACGAAGCAGCAGCTGGGAAGAAGAAGCTGTTGTGGGAGTCTGTGTGTCAGACAGGGTACTTCTGTGTGTCAGAGTACCAACCTGATAGGTTCAGGTGTCTGTTGGTTAGCCAGAACTGATAGGTTCAGGGTCTGTGCTTTAAGTTAAGGGTTCTGGGTGAACCAAACTGTATGCTTGTATGAGTGAGAATAAGCCACGTTACTTTATCCTATTCACCTGATTGTTTTATTTTCCTGTGTGTGTATTTAAATAAACCTTATTCTTTTTATTGTTTAAAAATCCATCCCTGGTCTGTGTGACTTCTTAAAGGGAATGGTTGGTGGCAGCTTAGTGTAACTGTGTGACAGATCCCAGTAGGTCTGGGTTTGTCACATTGATTGGTGTCCAGCGTGTGGGATACGACTGGTCCAGTTGTCCAGCGGTCCAGCAAAGCCTTGGCAAGTGTGCCCAGAGCAAGGGGGGTCTAGTCAGGGACAGTCTGAGGCGCGTAGGTAATCTTCTAGGTGTACCTCACGGGGAGGTGCGCTAGTAGAAGAACGTGCCCACTGGGGAGACTTAGATTAAGGTGCTCTGAGGCAGCCTAGTTTTGGCGGGAAAAAGCTGAGGCAAAACTGCATAGTAACAGCGAGCTAGCTTGCCAGCTGAGAGGCCCAGCAGAGGGGGGTAGGCTCTGACTCGATACTGTTGCAAGTTAGTGCTGAAGAACAGCAGCAATCTCTAGGGAGAGCTGGTTCTGAGGCAAGAAGGAAAAAAGTGGTCGTTTTGTTTTGAGGCTTGACTTTTTAAAGCAGCCTGTTCTGAGGGGGGATTATGCCCTTAACTCGAAGCCAGATGGCAGAAATGAGTGATGTGAAAGACCCCCAGATTGACCAAGGTTCTGAGGATGAATTTGGCTCAGTGCAGGGTGACAGCACAGGAGAGCAGGACCCAGAACTCAGAAAATTGCTCATAGTCCAACAGCATGAACTGAGGATGAGGCAATTTGAAATGGAGAGATTGGAAAGAGAAGAAAGATTGGAGAGAGAGAGAATGGAAATGGAGAGGGAGAGAGAGAAAATTGCTCTGGAAAAAGAAAGAATGGCGTTTGAATTAAGAAAACTGGAAATGATGAACCAGAACAATAATAACAATAGGGATTCTGAGGGAGGCCAACTGTCTAAAGCTGACCTGAAGAAATTCCCTGTGTACCACAAGGGAGATTGTCCTGAGGTGTTCTTTTCCTTAGTGGAAAGGGCGTTTGTGGACTTCTCAGTGAGGGAAACTGAGAAGATGACCATCATGCGATCTTTAATCAGTGGTAGCCTGGCTGAGGTTTATGCCGAGATGCCTGAGGAACTGATGAAAGATTTTGCAGAGTTTAAGAAACTGGTGTTTGCCAGACATGGGATAAATGCAGAGCAGCTGAGACAAAGATTCAGGTCCCTCACGAAAAAACCAGAGCAGACTTTTACCCAAGTGGGGGCCCAACTGGTGAGGTTGCTTGAGAAATGGCTATCGCAGGAGGGGACAGAGACCTATGAACAGCTTAAAGATTTGATAGCCCTGGAACAGTTCTATTCAGTCCTGCATGGGGAATTGAAATTCCAGGTGAGGGAAAGGAAACCAAAATCTGTGGGGGAAGCCGCAGAGATCGCAGATTTTATTTCCCAAATAAGAAAGCCCTTGGGTGAGGGGAAATCTGTAGGTAAACCCAAAGAAACCTACAGCAAGTACTCTCAGGGACCAGGGAAAAGCCAGCAAGGGGGAGGGGCCCATGGTGAAGGGAAGCCCTCAGACATGAAACCAAGACCTCAGATTTTGGAGGGAAAACCAAAACAAGATGAGAGAGAATCAAAATACACCAGAAAATGCTATTTCTGTCAGGGAAAGGGTCATCTAATCTCAGAGTGTGAGAAATTAAAGCAGCTAAAAGGAATGGTGCCTCAGGAGTCTAGTGGAACCAAGCCAAAAGCTGTGTTCTGTGTCCAGAAAGAGCAAGGCTCAGTGTCACAGAGGGAGCCTGTTGCCATGACTACTCAGTCTGGAACAGCTACCTCTGCTGAGCAGGCTGAGGAAAATGTTCCTCTTGTGGAGGTAAAGCGCTGCTTGCTGATAAAAACAGATTCTCAGTTGTTTGAGACGGCAGGGGTGGACGTAGGAATACTTGACCGTCAGTATAGGGGGCTGCGGGACACTTGTTCCCAGGTAACCCTGTGCCATCCAGATATTATTCCCAGGGAGTTTATAATCCCAAATGAGAGCATGAAGGTGGCAGGGATTGAGGGGCAGGTAATCTCTCTGCCAGTAGCAGAGGTACCTGTCAACTTTCAAGGCTGGAGGGGAGCTTGGCGGCTAGCGATTTCATCGACTCTGCCAGCAGCCGTACTCGTGGGAAATGACCTGGCTGAACATGTGAAACGGGTGCTAGTGATTACACGCTCACAAGCCACCACGGGGACAGTTCAGGGGGGTAATGATGAGCCAGAGACGGAAGCAGAGGGGAGTTCAGAAGCTGTGGTGGAAACTTTAACCACAGACAGCAGATTTGGACAGGAGCAAAAGGCAGACGCCACTCTCCAAAAGTGTTTTGAACAGGTGACTGACGCTCAGCTAACACCTGAAACCCCAGTGAGATTTCTGGAGAAAAAGGGGATTTTATATAGAGAGACCCTGAGGAATATCTCAAAAGGGGGAGATGGGAACAGAAGTCAGCTAGTGGTACCTGAAACGTATCGCCCCATGATCTTACAAAGGGGTCACTCTGACATGTTTGCTGCACACTTAGGGGTGAAAGGGCCCCTTGATTTGATCAAGCAAGATTGGGAGCAGATCACCCAGGATGACCCACAAGACGTTGTGACATACATAGACACCTTGATGAATGACCTAAGGAGAAATCTAGAGCTGGCAGCAGAAAACCTGCAAGCTCAGAAGGTCAGACAGAAAACATGGTATGACCATAAAGCTAGAGAGAGGCACTTTGACCCAGGGGAGGAAGTGCTTTGGCTTAGGCCCTGCAGAGAGAATAAACTGCAGCTCAAATGGGCAGGACCATATAGGGTCATTTCCAAGATGTCAGACCTGAACTACCTTATAGAGCAGGAGGAGAACCAAGCAAGGAGGGTGGTTCATGTGAATGCCCTAAAACCCTACTACAGAGGGGAACAGAGGGTTCTATTTGCTATAAAAGCAGCTGAGAATGAGGAAGCTGAATTACCCTTCTGGGAGGGTAGAGGGGAAGTAAAATACAACCCAGAGGAGGTAAAGATCAGTCCTGCACTCACCCAAGACCAGCAGCAAGAACTAAAAATGCTGCTTAGCAAATATCAACAGGTGTTTTCCAACAAGCCGGGGATAGTGAAGGGAGTGATGCATCGGATCCACACAGGGGATGCACCCCCGCAGGCAGTATCCCCATACCGAGTAACGGGACCCTATAGGGACAAGGTGCGGAAGGAGTTGGACGAAATGCTGAGGGAGAACATAATCGTCCCCTCTTCTAGTCCTTGGTCCTCTCCGATAGTCCTTGTGGACAAGCCTGATGGGAGCATTAGGTTTTGTGTTGATTACAGGAAATTAAACCGTGTAACCACTCCTGATGCCTACCCAATGCCCAGGCTAGACAACCTGATTGAAACCATAGGGGGTTGTCGGTTCATCTCATCATTGGACCTGGTAAAGGGATATTGGCAATTAAGAATTGATCCCAGGGATCAAGAAAAGACTGCCTTTTGCAGCCCTTTTGGTCTCTATGAGTTTCGAGTCCTGAGCTTTGGTCTCAGAAATGCACCAGCCACATTCCAAAGGCTGATGGACCAGACCTTGGCAGGGCTCAGTGACTTTACAGTGGCCTACATTGACGACATAGGGATCTTCAGTAATACCTGGGAAGATCACCTGATACACCTGGAATTAGTGCTGCAGAGGTTAAGTGCAGCAGGGCTAACAGTAAAGGCCAGCAAGTGTCAGCTGGGTAGCCCAGAAATAAAATACTTGGGTCACATGGTAGGGGGAGGAATGATAAAACCCCTGGAGGCCAAAATAGAAGCTGTTCGTGATTGGCCTAGACCCAACACCAAGAAAAAGGTCAAATCATTTCTTGGGTTGGTGGGCTACTACAGAAAGTTCATCCCGAGGTTTAGCGAGATTGCGGCTCCGCTGACCGATCTGACGAGGAAGAAGGCTGATGACCGCATCCCGTGGACCAGCGACTGTGAGGCGGCGTTCCAGAGGTTGAAGGAGGCGTTAATCAACTATCCAGTCCTGCGTGCTCCAGACTTCGACCGGGAGTTCATCATCTACACCGATGCGTCTAACAGCGGGGTAGGAGCAGTTCTGTGCCAGGAGGATGAGAATGGTGACCAGCATCCAGTGTCCTACCTGAGTAGGAAACTTCAAAAAGGTGAGAGACATTTGGCAACCGTGGAGAAGGAGTGTTTGGCCATAGTCTACGCGATCCAGAAGGCCAAGCCTTACATCTGGGGAAGACATTTTATTCTGTGTACTGACCATTCACCATTGCAATGGTTAAAGACAATGAAAACCCACAATAGCAAACTTATGAGGTGGGCTTTAAACCTACAGGACTATGACTTTGAAGTGAAGGTGGTCAGAGGGTCAGTGAACTGTGTTGCTGACGCCTTATCAAGAAGACCTGAAGATTGAAGACGGCGAAAGAACATGGACTATATGTGTATATAATGAGGACAAAAAAGTTAAATGTACCTGTTTTTTGAATTTGGTTTGTATGAATAAAGGTAAATTGATGTAATGTATATGGTAAATGTTTAAATGCCTATTTGCTATGGTTTAACTTAGAATGTAAGTATAAGTAAGTATAATATGGTATGTATAACTGTTGTTGTGTATTTTACCCAGGTTGTTTTTTGGTGAAAAGCACGTTAGCTTTCCCCCTACAAAACAACTTATAAAGAGGGGAGGTGTTACATACAGCACTGATGTTACCTGTCTGTCATGGGTTTGGAGGGAAAGTTCCATCCTATGGGGGAGTGGAAGGCGGGACATCAGGAGGAGGGGCTGTACTGTATAAATAAGAGATACTGGGAGATGCTGAGAGACACTGGGTTGTGACGAAGCAGCAGCTGGGAAGAAGAAGCTGTTGTGGGAGTCTGTGTGTCAGACAGGGTACTTCTGTGTGTCAGAGTACCAACCTGATAGGTTCAGGTGTCTGTTGGTTAGCCAGAACTGATAGGTTCAGGGTCTGTGCTTTAAGTTAAGGGTTCTGGGTGAACCAAACTGTATGCTTGTATGAGTGAGAATAAGCCACGTTACTTTATCCTATTCACCTGATTGTTTTATTTTCCTGTGTGTGTATTTAAATAAACCTTATTCTTTTTATTGTTTAAAAATCCATCCCTGGTCTGTGTGACTTCTTAAAGGGAATGGTTGGTGGCAGCTTAGTGTAACTGTGTGACAGATCCCAGTAGGTCTGGGTTTGTCACAGTGTGTACTATACATAACCCTGACTCAACCACAAACAGAATTCTCAATACATCGGCATTTCCACTGTGTTCAGAAAATAATTCACAACTTACTTCAGGGCAAGATTTTTGTTTGGTTTGGTTTTGTTCCTGGTGCATGAGAGTTAAAAACCTCCAACAGAGGACTGCTCACTACTATTGGTAGAAAACTTAACCCATCAGGAACCCTATCTCCATGTTTCCTTGAAACCCCCTTTCTCCTTATTAGAATCAGCCAGTTTTGGTCTTAGCCTCGGGACCAACAAAAATAAGCTGTTCTTTTGTGACAGTCCTTCTGTGCCAACAATCTCACCTATGAACATCATGCTCTCAGCTTCTTCAGCCTCTCCTGACAGGACTGGTTGTGTTCCTACAGGACATAGCTGGAACAGTTTGATCTCATTGCAATGGTCATGGCTCCATCTAGAGATGGGCACAAACCAGTTCATCCCAGTTCATAAAGGCGGCAGCACAGGTGCTGCTGCTCCCCTCCCCCGCTTCTTCTGGCTCCATCAGCCACTCCCCAGGCCCAGCATAGTAGCTTCCTGCACCTCCTCAACTGATCTTCCAGTTCTGACAAGAGCTCAGGCTTCTTTGCCCCGCCCCTCTTGGCTGATCACCCACTCAGACAAAAGGGCAGGGCAGAGAAGTCTGTGCTCTTGCCCATGACTGGGAGATTAACCAAGGAGGTGGGAAAAGCAAGCATGTTGGACCTTCTGAGTGGCTGTTTGAGCCAGAGGAGGCGGGAACCCATGCTGTTACCTTTACAAACTGGGATGAACTGGTTTGTGCCCATGTCAAGCTGTGTCTATAATTTGGAAAGATACTTAAATTTCTCCTTGTAGTTCAGGGGAAGAGAATGATATCCTTTTTAAACTGGACATGATACTCAGGGTTAAAGGTAAAGGTTCCCCTTGACAATTTTTGTCCAGTCATGTTCGACTCTAGGAGGCGGTGCTCATCCCTGTTTCCAAGCCATAGAGCCAGCGTTTGTCCGAAGACAATCTTCCGTGGTCACATGGCCAGTGCGACTTAGACACAGAACACTGTTACCTTCCCACCAAGGTGGTCCCTATTTATCTATTTGCATTTGCATGCTTTCGAACCGCTAGGTTGGCGGGAGCTGGGACAAGCGACGGGCGCTCACTCCGTCGCTTGGATTCGATCTTACGACTGCTTGGTCTTCTGACCCTGCAACACAGGCTTCTGCGGTTTAGCCCACAGCGCCACCACGTCCCTAAGGTCTGGCCAAATCAGAGTAGCCTGTTGCCATTATTTCATGAAAATTTAACAATAATGTTTGATAGTAAGTCTCAGCTCTACCCCGTCAGCCACAGAATCGCCACCCAAAGCAATTGTTTGGAGCATCTGCACAGGCAAGCTAGCTCGACTTCCATGCCATTCTTTTAAAGCACCTTGCAGCGTCAAAGCTTAAGGGCCTGTTCTTGGTCGGCAGCTCTGCCGTGACTGCTATTTTCAGCTTGTTATTTCACAGGTTATCATGAACTTGCAAAGATTCATTTTCGCTCTCTGTCATCACTTATCCAAGGATATGCATTTTTTTCCTTTAACAGTTTCATACCTTTCCAAAGGGGAGGAGAGGAAAAAATTAGATGCTCTGGGGTGGGATGGGTCTCCATGCAAAGTTTCTCTGCTAAAAGATGGGGATGACACTGAGTTCCTAAGCAAGGTAACTGCCTTCACAAGGTTTTCTTAAGCCACCAACTGGTTCAAGAGGAGGCACTTTTGAGTTGGGAGCACAACTTTGAATTGTGTAGCCTTTAGTGAGTTCGATTCCCCCCTGTGCCTCCTTCACAGGGACTGGACTCAATGATATATGGGTTCCCTTCTGGCTCTGCAGTTCTAAGATGATGATGGTGATGATGAGTACCTCAGATGAGGATGAGAGGTCTGAAGTTCTACCATCCATTCAGACATGGGCCCAGTCCCCTATCTCCAAGGGGAAAAATATATGCTGTATTTTTCTGTGTATAAGACACCCCATGTATAAGACACCCCCATTTTCTAATCCAAAATTAAGAAATCTAAGTGGGGCTTAGCAAGTGCAGGGGAAAGGGATCAAAGTGCTGCAGGATCGCTTTGATCCCTGCTTTCCCCTCCACTTGTTTTTGTTCTCTCCTCAGCTTACTTCCATGTATAAGACGGCCCTCAATTTTTAGTCTAAAGATTTTAGACAAAAGTATAGACTTATACACGGAAAAATATGGAACTTTTATATATATGCTTGTCACTTCTCACCCAATATTTTATGATAGTTTCTGCCTTAACCTTTATATATATATAAAGGTTAAGGCAGAAACTATCATAAAATATTGGGTGAGAAGTGACAAGCATCTTGCAAAAGGAGAATTTATTATTGTGTTTATACATTATGTGTATAAGGGCTGATTAGTGCAAAATACCACTCTGGGCAGCTGACAGTAAAATACTAAACCCAGTACAACCCCCACTCCCAAACAAATCCCAAATGGACTCAATCCAATGGCCATCCCATAACAGAGGGGGTGGGGAACCACATTGATGATCAGCTGGTAACATGCTCCCAGTTACTGCAGGGGGAGGATCTTTCTAAACACTTCCTCAAAGAGGCAGGTCTTTAACTGTGTCTGGAAGGCTAGGAGGGAGGGTGCCTGACAAACCTCCACCAGGAGGCTGTTTCAAGGATGTGGGGCCACCACCGAGAAGACTTGGCTCCTTGTAGAGACTTCTTTTTTGCCTCCCTCAGAGTGGCCACTCATAGGAGACCGGCCTGAGTGGAATGAGTGGGGCAGGCTGGAAAAATACGGTATATTCCTTGGAGGTCTACATCGAAAGCCTGGAGCAGAAACAAAGTGGAGAGGCATCTTAGGAGAAATGTTATGGAACCACCATCTTGGGGGGGGGGGCAGAAATGGTGGCCAACTCACCTATAAATGTTGGTGCCCTGTAACAATGTCCCAGTAGCCCTGCCCTGTTCACATCTATGTATAAAAGTAGCAAATAAGTAAATCAGTTGACATAAATAATATGTAAATAAGGCATCTATTAAGCTGTCTCGCTATTTATCACCTACATACAGACAAATATATACATACACCCACAACACACGACAAGAGGCAGAGTGGATAGTAATTCAACAAAGGGAAAAAAATGAGGTTCAAGAAGGAAGAGTGTTGACAACAATACATTAGATTATTGACCAAATCATGCAATGCGAGTTTCAAAAAAAATATTCATTTATGAAGAAAACAGCTCTGCCGGAGTTATGCAAAACTAATATTTCTTCACGCAGCCTCGAGCCTGCCAAGGAAGTTGGGGTCTGCTCATTACATGCTGAGCACGAACAGGCTGCTTGCTCTTGTTTAGTTAAAATCAGCTATAATGAGCTTTCATGAAATCAGTGCTCAGGAAAATGACTGTATATTTATGCATCTTTGCTTGTTTGCACTTTCAGATTTATTCTTGATGTAGGAGGCTTTGCTGGTGAGGTCTCTTGATGGGTGTTGCTCGGCTTCCAGTAGTCAGGGGCAAGGGAAAATAATATTTGTTTAAAACTCATGAAATGCATATCATTATGGGGTGCGTGTAAGGAAGTTCTGTATATCTCAGTCCTCTTTGATGTGTGTAGGTGTAATGAGCCTCTGCGCATTCCACATGATATGTCACATTTCTTGGGACTCCTGTCAGTGGAGAGCAGGTGACATTATGGAAGATATATATATAATGTGAAACAGGATATACTGTATATTTCAAAGGAACATTGGAAGGTGCTGTATATCAGGCTGAGCTGTTTATCCATCTAGCTCAGAATTGTCTCCGAACCGAGCAGCAACTGTTTCCCAAAGCCTCAGAGGTTTTTCTCATCAGAGGTCTTTTCCTTCTTCTGCTATCTGGTCTCTTTTCAGCCTTCCTGTCCAATTCTCCTTCCTTTCTTCCTTTGTTCCTTTGTTCCTTTGTTCCTTTGTTCCTTCGTTCCTTCGTTCCTGCCTTCGTTCGTTCCTTCGTTCCTTCCTTCGTTCCTTCGTTCCTTCCTTCCTTCCTTCCTTCCTTCCTTCCTTCCTTCCTTCCCTCCATTGCTCCCTCCCTCCCTCCTCTTCCTTCCTTCCCTCCATTGCTCCCTCCCTCCCCTTCTCCCTCCCTCCCTCCCTTGTAGAAGGCTGATCTGTTTATGAGAGCTAAGAATGTACACCTGGAAGAAAAGAATCCTGGCGGATTACAACAGACGCACCCACCGCCATAACCATCCATTTTGGCAAGTATTCCCACATGAACTTTGTAATTCATGACATGAAAATAATACAAGAGGTAATAACAGCTCCTTCACAACACGGTCAGAGCTACTGAAACAAAAGCAACACACACAGAGAGAAAAAACATTGTTTGATACACCATATAAGCTGATGTTCTAACCTATCCAGGCCTGCTCTACTGAGACCCACTTAGACCTACCCTCTGACAAGGAAGGCTTGGGCTACTCAGGATTAGAGCAGGCCAGCTATTCCCTTGGATGGTGCCTCTACTTTTGCACACCTTTGTCAAAGCCTGTGTCTACCAAGCTCCAGGTAGTCCTGTCTTCTGCTGCCTCAGCAAGGCCCGGTGTACTGGTCACCTGTCTTCGGCACCGTCTTGTAACCTGCCATAAATATTCTGCCCTGGAGGACTGATGGGTGACATTAGACTTTTCTTTTCCTGTCCTTTTCTATGACAGTAGACCAGGGGACGGAAAACACCCTCCAAAGCCCACATTTCGCTGTCCTTACATCTCTGGAAGCATCCTGTTCCCACACTGGCCAACAAGACACCAGTAGGAAACCCACAAGCAGAGATGAGTCCAAGGGAGCCTTCCTGCTTCCATTTGCAAAAATTTAATTAGGGCCATTTTGATACTGTATATCACCCCCCACACAGTCTATGTATTAATCTGCATCTTGTCAGCCTTGATTCCCCCAAGAAGGAAAAACCAAGCACATATTGGTCTGGGACTTGATAAGAGTCACAGTATTTCATATAGAGTACCATGCTTGCAGAATATATATTGAGGTTTTTTGATTCCCAGCAATAGTTGTTGAAAGGCACAGAGATCTGAAGGGCTGAATGAATATTTGCATTTGGACCATGTCAAATCAGGCGTATTCCAATTTAGTCAAAGGTAAGTTTTTTCCCCCCCTGAATGACTGAATCAGAGATCAAGCCAGAGATTTCTGTTTTCGGGTTACGCCTCCCAGAATTCTGCAGCACCTCTAATTACAAATCAAGTCACACAAGGACCAGTGCCCAAGTTGTATCGGGTACTTCTGACCAGTTTAGAAGCAAGGTAGGCTTTCTTTGACATGAAACAGAAGCTGAATTCTAGCTGTTGGGATTACAGCTCCAGAAAGGCAGGGAAAGAAGCATGAACAAAATATGATGCTTAGGTGATCTTGTTTGAGAATGAATGACCCACAGGTCTACTTTCTCATCTTTTCTCATCTTAGGACATGTTTTGTCAGCGACTGTCCAAATGCAATGTTCCTCCATGACATCAGAGTAGGTTTGTAATTTGCACATAACTCATGAGAAAAATCAAAGGTAGCGGACTAGCAAAATATGCTATTCCTTTCCCCCACTGCTGTATGGAACTAGAGATGAAGTTGAAACTGAGGACTCTCTTTCCACATGAACTATTGCACCTATTCTTCTGAAAAGTTGCAGGTTTCTTACTTAAGGGCATCTCAGTGCTGTCTGTTATTTTCAGAACAATGATCTGCATGAACCTGGGGGATGAGAGAGAGAGAGAGAGAGAGAGATGTCAGTCAGACATCCCTGGAATGGATAGACAAGGGAAGAGATCACACAGGATGATTATCCTGACCTCCAAGCCTCCCTACGCAGAGGGGAGACTGCATTTCTCAATTGCAGTAAACTCACAACGTGGTGGTTAGGCTTCAGATTACCAGTAATGCAAATGCAAGTGAAGTTCTAGTTCCTTCCAGAAACTTGTGTAATGAAAAAAGACTTTAACCACTAACCCTACAAATAGAAAGACAGCTCTCATACAAAAATTGCCCCAAAATATTTATTTGAATCTGGGTAGTCTTGCTTCTAAGAGCGATGACTGCAAAAAGCTCTTCCAAGAAAAATAAAGCCGTTATAAATATTCCAGTCATTCAGTCATTAAGAGTGAAAGGAGCAATCCAGCACCTTTCATGGGCTCAAGTTACAGGAAGCCGCATTTAGGCTGAAAAACTTCTTAACTGTTAGAGCAGTATGACAACCAATTAACTAGGGAGGTGGTGAGCGCTGCAATGCTGGAGGCATTCAGGAGAAAATTGAACAACCCTCTGTCAGATATACTACGATCTGGATTGAGCTGGGTGTTGGACTCAATAGCCTTAGAGGCCCCTTCCAGCTTCATCATTCTGTGATTCTGCAAGTATTAACTTTTCCTAAAGGGTTTGCTATGCCTCTCTATTTCTGACCAAAGAGGAAACATGTCATATGTTTTTGGATGACCAATTATGGGATATTGGTCATTATGGGATATGCATTCTGGCATGGTTTGGGAGTAGCTCTGTAGCGGACAAATAAGCTCTACAGAGAACCATTAAAATTGCCCAGAATATCATCGGGCTCCAGCTACCAACCCTGGATGACATCTTCACATCCCGCTGTCTGAGGAAGTCACACAGCATCCTGAGAGACTCTTCCCATCCTGCTTATAACTTTTTTGAACTGTTGCCATCTGGCAGAAGATATAGAACAATTAAGACTCAGACCACACGTTTTCTGAATAGTTTTTATCCCAGAGATATAATTGCACTTAATAATGAGCTTAAAGACCACCAGTAGTGAATAATTAGTTGGACTGTGTTACTTGGCCTGAGGTGTAGATGTTTGTATTTTTAGTGGGGGCTTTTAGTGGGTGAGGAGTGTTGGGGGATTTTTTAGTGGGTGGGGAGTGTTTGGGGAATTTTATGTGTGTGCATGTGTCTGGTCTCTACGTGTCTGTGAATTTCATTGTATGGGTATACTGTGTATATACTTACAACGACAATAAATAAATAAATAAATAAATAAATAAATAAATAAATAAATAAATAAATAAATAAATAAATAAATTACAGTCAATAACAGGCATGGACTTTAGGCTTTCCGTATCTCAATCCAGGTTTCAGGTCTCCAGGTTAGATAGACTGGTTCTGCACTAATGCTAGCTTTTGGAATCCAGATGGAATCCCAAAGCAGTTACATTTCATGAGTCTTGATGAAGACAGAAAGTCACTGGGACTTTCGTAAGGGCAGAAGAAACACAAACCTGCCTAGAATTTTTAAAATTCCTGCACAGAATGGTATTATTTCTGCACAGGATTCACCAGAATAGGCACCAGTTTGTGCAGAACTCAATAAAGAACGCCTACATGTTTTAAGTCTCAGGCTGTGGAGCCCGAATTTGGGAGTTCGATCCCCCACTGTGTCTGCTTGAAAGGGGCTGGACTGGATGATCCATCGGGTCCTTTCCATCTCAGCAGTCCTAAGAAGAAGATGATGATGAATTTCTTGTGTAAAACTACAATGAAAAAGAACCAGAAAAAAGTGTGTGGGAGGGGAGGGAGTTCATGACTAGGGATTATTTTTGTGGGACGATGGGAATCCCACTGACATAGGGGGAAGTTTTGGTGGGAATTCTCAGAATGGTGACACTCAGAAAATCATGGAGAATGAGAGGTTTTGTGAGTGCCTCTCACTTTGATATTTCTGATGGCCTTGGGATGTACAAAAGGGCCGACCCCAGTGGCTCAGATTCTTTGTGGCAGGATGCGGCCTTTCCAGTGAAATGCTGTAAACAATGAAACCTGCTGTTGGAAGGGGGTGGGTGAGCTAGAAATAAAGTTGGTCTTAGGAAATGTCTTAATATCCATTGACTTTAATAACAGAAAAGTGCCTATAAAAGTGAAAAGAAAACCTTATATTGCCCCATACAATGCCAGCATTCTGTTAGGTCCTGTCCCCAGCTGGACGATTTTTTATCATGTTTCATGCCTGATCATTGCGAGTTTCTCCTCATATTTCTATTAGATATTACACATCTGGGAAATAAAAGAGACAACCATGGGATTCATTGACGCAGATGGCTCAAGATTCTGTACTATGCCTTAAATTATGGCCACAACAAGCTGAACCTCGTTGCTGCGCACAAGGAAAAATGTCGTTCAAATGGCTCATGGGTTTGATAACAAATGGAAGAACATTCCTTACCACCAAGGGAGTGGGGTTGCTTTCATAAGTGAGGAATGAGCACACACCATCGATTTCCAGGTCCTGTCTGGCATCTTTTGAGAACAAGTTCCTGCAATTGTTTCTGTGGGTGGCCCTTTGCTCGCGCTCTCTCCCCACATCAGTTTCTTCTCAGGATGCAGAAGGTCATTTTAAAGGCAACATGATAAAAGATGGTGAGAAATCTTCTCAAATTAAAGGTGCCATGGAAAATGGCATGCACTCAAGATGGCATGCACGCAAAGCAATATAAAACTAGAATTGGTTGTGTATTTCCTCGTCTCACAACTCGGAAGTCCAGGTGAGATGTAAGTCAAGGCTTCTCAATGATTCTGATTAGGCATCCTTCAGTCTCGAGAGACTATGGTAACATGTTCTGTATGGAGGACTTGGAAGAACGTCTAGTGTGGCTGAGAAGGCCAATTTGAGAGTGACAATCCCTTCCACACTGAAGACAAATGCAATCTCTCCCCTGTCCAACTCCCTGATTTTGCTGGTTTCAGGACTGCCTCTTTGCCTCGGCCTGCTGAACAAGGGTATCTTCAAATTGGGAGAGGCCGTGATGCACTGCCTGCCTCCAGGCTGAATGCTCAGAGGTCAAGGTTTCCCATCTGTTGAGATCCATTCCTAAGGCCTTCAGATCCCACTTGCAGATCTCCTTGTATCGCAGCTGTGGTCTCCCTGCACTCATTCTCCATACAGGAGATCATTTGGAATCCGGCCATCAGCCATTCTCACGACAAGGCTTTTCAGTAGAGTTCAATAATAAAGATGGGGGTTTTGGGAGGTCCAGAAAAAGTAACTTCTCAGAGCTTTGCTTTCTAGTATATGAATGAGCCATGATAAGAGCTGGGTTTATGTGTTCCTGTTTCTTTCTCTTTTGTATGTCAAAGGAGGATATAAAAGTGCCTCTTGCCACTGCCAAACTGAAATTTCTGAAATACATATTTTCTCAGAAAATGCCCATTGTGATTTTCCTCTGTTCTACCCCATTCGCTCCAGGAAGTGGCAAGCCATTTTGTAGAATTCTGTCTCAATATTTTAAACTGTTTAAGGTTTGACAAGGTTTGTGACAACTGCCTCTTACCCTAGCTTAGTGTTCCAAAATGACACTATGACAATGTGAAGGATGCAAAACAGTTGTCAGGGTGTCAATATAGATATTGCTTTGGGGATGGGTGAGGAAGGAAGGAAGGAAGGAAGGAAGGAAGGAAGGAAGGAAGGAAGGAAGGAAGGAAGGAAGGAAGGAAGGAAGGAAGGAAGGAAGGAAGGAAGGAAGGAAGGAAGGAAGGAAGGAAGGAAGGAAGGAAGGAAGGAAGGAAGGAAGATAGATTTGGGGAGAAGAAAGAATTTGTGCTAATATGACTGCCAATGATCAACCCCACCCGTCAAAAACTGTTGGAACCCCCACCCCTAGGATAATGGTAGTATTCCTACCCCCTCAAACAAAAAAAAATCTGTGAACTTCTCTGATTGATTGATACATTGATTGACTGACTGACTGATTGATTGATTGATTGATTGATTGAATTTGTATCCTGTTCCCATTACTCTCACAGCACTCCTCGGGTGGGTTACAACTTGTACAAAAGCAAAATAAAAAGGAAAATAGAAATATTAAAATTAATAACAAGAACCCTAAAAAAAAAAAAAAACCCAGATGGTGGCCACTAATCTCAGAGCAGATGGAGGAAAAGAGGGGAGGGGGAAGTAAAATGGAGGGGGAAGGTGATCATTCTGGGGTTGGTGTGGAAAACTTCCCTGAAAAGCAAGGTCTTTGATGACTTCCTAAAAGTTCACGGGGAGGGGGCTAGGTGGAGCAGAACATACTGAAAAATACAATATTGCTAAGGGGAGAGGTAGATGCTGCTGGTTTGCAAGATATGAGTAGTGCTATAAAGGATAGGATATTTTGGAGATCATTAACTCATAGATTCACCCTTAGTGATGGGCACGAACCAAACCAGGAAATGAGGAAATCCATCAAAATTGCTAATTCGTTGATTTGGATTCGTTTGGGTTGTACAGTTTGGATGATTCAGTTTCCTGAACCAATGAATTTTTTTTTGCAATTTCCCAACCTCCTGGCTTGTACCCCCCCAGCCTGCCCCACCCCCTTCCAACTGAATTGCCCCACTACCTTTTCCTGCGGCTGCCTCCTCTTCCTCCACTACCGCCGCCATCTTGATAGGCCCACCACAGGCTGGCAGGCTCTGCACATATCCCCACTCCTCAGCTGAGGGATGGGAACATGCAGAGAGGACGTTGAGCTGGTTGACAGGCTGACTAACTAAAAAAAATATTGCAATTAATAACAAAGAGGTTCTTTTCTCTTTTGAAAGACGTTTTTGAAGAATCAGTGTTTCAGCCCCTGAAGCCTGGATTCCCTCCCAATGTAATTTAGAAATAATTTTAATACACTTTTCAAAATTGTATGCTAATTCCCTGGAGTTACATGGCAAAATATCCCATATTGGGACTGTCACTGTCTCTTTTACTTTATTTAAAGCAAGTTGATATCTTTTTTACTCTTCAAAGAAAACCTATCTTTTGACTGTTTCTATGTCCTCTCACCCCCCCCCCCCCCAATATCTCCCTTCTTGGGCCAAAAAATTGCAACAATTTATGTACTTTGGAATGTTCTTACTGATAAGCTTGTTCCATGCATGCTCAGTCACTGTTTTACCCTCTTTTCTGAGGATCAATATTTTAGCCCCTGTAGCCTTCCAAATTAAAAAAAAGTAGATGGCACCAATAATTCTCTTTTAAGATAAGCAAGAGGGGTACATCCAATTTATTTGGTTTATTTTAAAGCTGGGGACATTTAATGCCACTTATTTCTGCATGGTGAAGAACGAATTTACTTAAAAAAAAAAACCATCACTCAAAAGCCGTTTCCTCAAACTTGCCCAAACTTGGCACAGAGCAAGAGCGACATCTTATATATTTGGGATGCCCTCATTTTTAGAATCACCTTGTAGAATGTTGATTTGTTCTGCCAGCACAAGAATATCACTACACTCTCATGCAGTGATAATGTTGTGTACAGTTGTAGCGTTATGTGTGTATGAGTGATGGGGGAAAATACCTGCAGTCTAAACCACTTGAGAGGTAATCAACCCTTTCTTAAGCATAGGTAAAGGTTCCCCTTGACATTTGGTCCAGTCGTGTCCGACTCTAGGTCGCAGTGCTCATCCCCGTCTTCAAGCTGTAGATCCAGCATTTGTCTGTAGACAGTTTCCGTGGTCATGTGGCCAGCATCACTAGACATGGAACACCGTTACCTTCCCACCAAAGTGGTACTTATTAGTTAGGCATCCTTCAGTCTCGAAAGACTATGGTAACGTGCTCTGTATGGGGGACTTGGTGCAGCGTCTAGTGTGGCTGAGGAGGCCAATTCGAGAGTGACAATCCCTTCCACACTGAAGACAAATCCAATCTGTCCCCTGTCCAGCTCCCTGGTTTTGCTGCTTTTGTGACTTCCTCTTTGCCTCAGCCTGCTGGGCAAGGGTCTCTTCAAATTGGGAGAGGCCGTGATGCAGTGCCTGCCGCCAGGCTGAACGCTCAGATGTCAGGGTTTCCCATCTGTTGAGGTCTATTCTTAAGGCCTTCAGATCTCGCTTGCAGATGTCCTTGTAACGCAGTTGTGGTCTCCCTCTGGGGCGCTTTCCCTGCACTAATTCTCCATACAGGAGATCCTTTGGAATCCGACCATCAGCCATTCTCACAACGTGCCCAAGCCAACGTAGTCGTCGCTGTTTCAGTAATGTATCCAAGCTGCAAATTCCAGCTCGTTCTAGGACTACTCTGTTTGGAACTTTGTCCTGCCAGGTGATACCAAAAATCTGTTGGAGGCAACGCATATGGAATGTGTTCAGCTTCCTCTCCTGCTGTGCACAAAGGGTCCAGGACTCACTGCAGTACAGGAGTCTGCTTAGGACACAGGCTCTATAGACCTGGATTTTCGTGTGTGTCGTCAGCTTCTTATTGAGCCCTATTCTCTTTGTGAGTCTAGAGAACATGGTGGCTGCTTTGCCAATGCGTTTATCCAGCTCGACATCCAGAGAGAGGGTGTCAGAGATGGTTGAGCCAAGATACACAAAGTCATGAACAACCTCCAATTCTTGTGTGGAGATGGTAATAGAAGGAGGTGAGTCCGCGCCCTGGCCCATGACTTGTGTTTTCTTCAGGCTGATTGTTAGTCCAAAGTCTTGGCAGGCCTTGCTGAAACGATTCATGAGTTGTTGGAGGTACTTATTAATCTACTTGCATTTGCATGCTTTCTGACTGCTAGGTTGGCAAGAGCTGGGACAAGCGACGGGAGCTCACTCCATTGTGTGGATTCAATCTTACGACTGCTGGTCTTCTGACCTTGCAGCACAGAGGCTTCTGCAGTTTAACCCGCAGCGCCACCACATTCTTAAGCATAGATTTTGCTAATTTGTACTTCTCCACCTCTCATTAAGTCAATACTGGGGCTACGATTCTGTTCAAAAATATAAATACCTGCAATATCTGCAAGGAACCTTGCCCTCTACTCAAAATCTGATAACATTTTGTCTCTTTGTTACAGAATAGCAGGGAGATGTGTTTCCCCCATCACTTGTCAAGGACCTGCAGCAGATCTAACTCTGTGCCTCAGCAATACAGCCCAGACAAAAGCAAATGGATACAGCCCCTCCTCATCGTCTCTTTTCACCGAGCACGAAAGAGAAAGTGTAGGACACGTCTAAAATAATTTTCAATCAGAGAAAGGTCGTGACCTGAATCTAGCTAATATAATGAGAAAACTTTGATTCATATGGAATTTCAGGATGGAACATGACCCAAAAAATGTTAAACTAAAAGAAATAAAAAGAGCCACCTGCACTTTCTGAGCTGAGTGCATGCCCAAATCAATAGTGAGCTCAAAGTTGCAAATAGCCTAGGCTGAAATCTACCCCATCCACATTTCTCCTTTGACATAAAGAGGATCACTTGCTTACCTGTTAACCCAGGGATGCAGGCTGTGATGCAGGATGGATTGAACCCACCGGAGAATTACAGGCTGGGAGGATGAGACATCTGTCCATTTCTAGATCCACATGCTTAGTAATGGCCTTTGCTTTCTTCGGTGAAATAAGAGCACTGCTGTAAAGCAAGGAGAATGAAAAAATGTTGATATCTCCCTCAAGGGGTTTATAGGGCTGGTTAGGTGAAAGCTCAAGTCCCTATAGCTCGGAGGATACCCCAAAGCATGGCCCATAACAACAACAAAAAAGGAAATCCTTAAAAATGAGTGTTCCCAATGCTTCTTCAGCCCATCCCTGTATTACTCTTTTGACTAGTCTAGAACCAGAGACATCACATTACCAACAAAAGTCCGAATAGTCAAAGCTATGGTTTTTCCTATAGTGATGCATGGAAGTGAGAGCTGGACCATAAAGAAAGCAGACCCAGGAAGAATTGATGCCTTTGAATTGTGGTGCTGGAGGAGGCTCTTGAGAATCCCCTGGACTGCAAGGAGAACAAACCTATCAGTTCTAAAGGAAATCAACCCTGAGTGCTTACTGGAAGGACAGATCCTGAAGCTGAGGCTCCAGTACTTTGGCCATCTCATGAGAAGAGAAGACTCCCTGGAAAAGACCCTGATGTTAGGAAAGTGTGACGGCAAGAGGAGAAGGGGACGACAGAGGACGAGATGGTTGGACAGTGTCATCAAAGCGACCAACATGAATTTGACACAACTCCGGGAGGCAGTGGAAGATAGGAGGGCCTGGCGTGCTCTGGTCCATGGGGTCACGAAGAGTTGGACATGACTAAACGACTAAACGACGAGAACCGTGTAGTTGCACTCCTTGTATTCCTATGCATTTACTCGGGAACCCATTTTCTTAGCCCTCCCATTAAATAACAAGAACAACCTAAATTTTGAGAGAGAGCTACAACAGACAAGAGGAAGGATCTGCCTTCTTTCCTTCTGCTTTTGCTGTTGCTCTTATCGTACTCTATTCTCCTCTTCTTTTCCCCTCCTTGCTTTGGGTCCCACTATACTTTATAGATAACTTGTCAGCTGAAGAGAGAATTCCTTTAGTGCTGATTGTGTGTGATGGCTGACACAGGAGATGTTTCTTTCCCTTCCGCCATTCATGAATTATCTTGCTTTATTTCCTGATTGGTTTTCGAGCCTGTTCTTCCTTTAGCAAGTCTGGTTTCCCATTCTTGAAACACAGCCTCTCTTGATGGCTTAGGTGATTCCAGCTCCTTGGTCCTTTCTCTCCAATAGACCAGAATAGGAGAGCATAAGAGACTTGTACCAGCCTGTAGAGGTCATGGTAGAACACATGCTTAAATCCTTCCTTAAGTAATAAAAACAAACAAACAAACAAAAACCTTGCAAGCAGAAAGCTAGCACAGCAGGGAATGCCTTGGGCTCCTTTTTGTGGATAGAGAGTTTTGCACCTGGAGGTAATGTCCAAAACTGGAACCTCACCCTCTGTTCTTGTATTGTGAGGTGCCTTGGGCTTAGCTGTGTGGAAAAGTGGCATTAGTACTATAATTATGTTTAGGCTTGTGCACAGGTCTCCCAATTCAATTTGGAAGCCACTTTGAGGTTTTGGAACTCATCCTGATTCGATCTGGTGCAATCTGTGCCTCTTCCAGTTTAATCTCTGCCCTGGGGATCAATTGATTTGTAAATTTGTAAAGTCAGTGATTGGACTTGGACTAGTAAAACATCTTAGGATTTCTGTACTAGTCACTTTTAAAATTTGCATTAAAAAAAGGAAGAGGTGGAACCCATTGATATCCCACCTGATTTAATTCCTGCTTTGTCTTCCTGTATGTTCATTAATCTATGGCAGGATAATTTGGAGAATAATTCACACTTTGGCCAAAGGAAGTGCAGAACCCTTGAACACATCTACACGAAACGGGCATCCTTTCTCTCTGAGGAATAAAACACATGTACAAATATAATCTGGGCTTTGTCAAAACCTGGTACACAGCCCAAGTAGCTTTGCTTCCCTTTGCACCGGTAGATAATGATACAAAAGTCACAGTATATCCTTGATTCCTTACTTTTCAGTGGCACACTAGACAGTTTTGTTCTGCTTTGCTCTTCACCTTTCAAGTGGTCCGTTGTGAAGCCAGAGACTCAGGATTAAAGCACAATGTTGGGAGCCCTTCATCCGCCAGCAGCAGGGTGCAGAAAAGCAGGAAGGTGTGTTTTATTCAGATGAGGGGCATGGGGGCCATCCACACCAGTCAAAGGAAAGGTTAAAAAAATGGGCTTGTCACCTCCGTTTGAAGCTTATCTGGGAAAGAAACACAGCAGAACCTTTTGAACAGCTCTGAAAGGCGAGAGGAAGAAGCCGTAGCTACGAAATTGCTCATAGCTGGGGGTTCTTCTCTCTCCCGGCAGTTTAATCTGGTACAAAGACTCCCTCATCCCGTCCTTGAATCCTTGTTTTAAAAAGGACGAGATATAAATAGGCAAAAGCACAGAGCATCAAGAGCAGGGGAAAGAAGGGAAGAAAACAGAAGTCAAAAGCCGACACGATCTCTCTAGGAATACGGGCAGCCCTTTCAAGCTCTGCTTTATTTTTATTTTATGCTTCTTCTTCTTTTCTTTTTCTCTTTCTTTGGCACAATGACTTTCTGTGTCATAGGCCGGAACAGCTAATGGAAAAGGCTCAAAAATAAAAGCAGCCTTCAAATTCTAGGAACACCCAGAAAATAATTTCAAAAAAAAAAAAAAAATTATCGGACTGTTGGTTGAAAAGCAAAAATGACTTTCAAATGCTTGTTTTCCTTGACTTTCCTTTCTTTCCTTTCCCCCCCCTTTTTCGGAGGGGGGTGTCTCTCAGTCTGGAGGCCCTTCTTCCCCATTCAGATGCTCACAATAGAAGAAAAACACGGTCCTCCAAGCTAGAGATGAAAGCCACCTGGCAAAGAGATTGCGCAATTTCTTATGAGGGCGGTGTGTGTGTGTGTGTGGGGGAGAGGAAAACATCAAAAATAGGAAGGGAGGAAAGAGGAGGGAAAAGGCCAAGAAAGGTGGAAAAGAACAGATGCCCCCCTGGCAGAATACAATAACGCCAGCGAGCGGAGAGAAGGCTACTTACAGGAAGAGTTCAAAACAATTAATTCTTGTGCATTAAAATTTGAATATTTATTTATTATATATTTATTTAAAATATTTATATGTCGCCTTTCTCCTGAAGGATCCAAGGTGGCTTCCAATATCTTTTTTTTTAAAAAGTTAAAAGCCAAATTAATAAATTATTACTATGTTAAACAGCGTTAAACAACCATCTCATCAAAGACTTGTAGTAAGAACAATGTTAAAAACTAGACTAGACGTGGGATATTTGTATTTGTGTCCTGAGGGTTACGAATATGAATATTGGTGCCACAGGTTCCTGTGGAAACTGAGCCGTCTGCCCAGAAGCAGCTGGTCTACTTAACAGTTTTCCACACGGCGCATGTGGCCATCGTCAGTCGCATCGTGCCAATCTTGGAAGTAGCCCGGCGGGTGCTTTCCCATGTCTCGGCACAGCCGACCATTCCAGTGAGGAGGCAGGACGACAAATCTCTTCTCTCGGATGCTAAGTGGTCAACTGTGTGGAGAGGTGGGGAAGTGCTGGCTGGGCTATTTCCACGATTAGTGCAATGCAACTGATGATGGATGGACAGATCCTGAAGCTGAGGCTCCAAGACTTTGGCCATCCCATGAGAAGAGAAGACTCCCTGCAAAAGACCCTGATGTTGGGAAAGTGTGAAGGCAAGAGGAGAAGTGGACAACAGAGGACAAGATGGTTGGACAGTGTCATCGAAGCGACCAACATGAATTTGGTACCAAACTCCGGGAGACAGTGGAAGACAGGAGGGCCCGGGGTGCTCTGGTCCATGGGGTCACAGAGAGTCGGACACAACTAAACAACTAAACAACAGATAGAGATTTCATGTGGATTCCCAGTGTGGTGTAGTGGATACAGTGACATATGAGAACTCTGGTGAACAGGGTTCAAATCCCTGATTAGCTGGGGGAGTGGAACTGGCAAAAACCTCCTTAAATACATCTCATTTACCCTGAACGCCCTATTTAGGTTGTTAAAAGCTGGCTCTAATGTGGTGGCACAGAATACACACACTTTTTTTTCAGTGTGAGGCCATGTTACCCTGTGCATGACTGAGCTTTTAAGTGAAGCGCTGTGAGAGTGCATGACAGCCATCTGGGATAATCATGCATACTCACTACATGATACCTCACATGTGCTGAGCATTGCTGATACAGTCCTCCTTCTTGCTCGCAACTCTTCAGGTGACCATGTCATAGAACACCTATCTCTTAGGGCCAGACCTGGAGGAATCAAGCTGTCCTGCCCTGTTAATGTCAGGGTAAAATCTTATTCTAAGGTGGCAGGGGCTTTTCACCAGGCTGGCTGGCTGGGTTACTCCAGGTTCAGTCTTCTGTTGTTGTTGTTTAGTCATTAAGTCATGTCCGACTCTTTGTGACCCCATGGACCAGAGCATGCCAGGCCCTCCTATCTTCCACTGCCTCCCGGAGTTGGGTCAAAGTCATGTTGGTCGCTTCGATGACCCTGTCCAGCCATCTCGTCCTCTGTCGTCCCCTTCTCCTCCTGCCTTCACTATTTCCCAACATCAGGGTCTTTTCCAGGGAGTCTTCTCTTCTCATGAGACGGCCAAAGTATTGGAGCCTCAGCTTCAGGATCTGTCCTTCCAGTGAGCACTCAAGGTTGATTTCCTTCAGAATGGATAGGTTTGTTCTCTTTGCAGTGCAGGGGACTCTCAAGAGTCTCCTCCAGCACCACAATTCAAAAGCATCAATTCTTTGGTGGTCAGCCTTCTTGATGGTCCAGCTCTCACTTTCATACATTGCTACTGGTAAAACCATAGCTTTCACTATGTGGACCTTTGTCGGCAAGGTGAGGTCTCTGCTTTTTAAGATGCTCTCTAGGTTTGTTATTGCTTTCCTCCCAAGAAGCAGGTGTCTTTTAATTTCGTGGCTGCTGTCACCATCTGCAGTGATCAGGGAGCACAAGAAAGTAAAATCAATCTTCTAGAGAAAGCCAACATCTGTAAGTGGGACATGCAAGTTGGTAAAAGCAATAGGAATTCATCTTCACTGTGTTTCTGCCATTAGCACTGGTGTCACAGCATCAGCATTAATTGCAAAGAACCCTTCCATCCATTAGCTTATAGAATAATAGTGTCCAATGCCTATTATTTATACTTTTCTAACAGATTAGCAAACACATACATACAGACATACATCACACTAAATGTTCCAAAATTCTCTTTCAGTAATTCTACACTGACAGCACTGTTAAAATCATATCAATTATTTTGTAACTGTAAGAGTCCCTCATAAATGGTCGAGAGCTTCTATTTCTATTTCACATTTGGAACATTAGCAATCATAGGCACCCATTATTTTCTGCAAATTTTGAGCAGTAATTTGTCAGCTGGCTATTATCTTATACTAGTTGTTTTGTACAAGGGTGGATAATGAAAGACTGTTTCTGATTTCCATATTATTTTATTTCAAATACTAAAGCTTATTGAGTGACCCCGATATTGCATCTACCACATCATAAAAAATTTACTCGCTCAGTTTTGCAATGATATTCAAATAATATTTTATTGATTTCCCCCACACATAATATGGTTTTTATTGTCAGATATTATCTCCCCAAATTTCCGCATAGGTTCCATTATCTGCAAACATTCAAACCTAAAGTGGTCTTTGATCATTTATTCCATTCTCAACTTCATCTCCATTTAGCTAATTGTTTTGCAACAGGTCTATTGACACATATAAATCCTTATATAGGTAACAATCCTAGGCAATGCTAGAGATTCTGGTTGCATTTCTGTTTTTCCCTCCTGTTACAACTGATGCTATGCATCCAGGGTGAAATCATTGAGCTGGATCCAGAGGTACTGATATATAAAGGAGACCTATTGAAATTAATAGACTTTGGTTATTCACAGCTACCTTAAAGGTAGATTTCAGTTTGGTCTGCTCTTATGCTTGATAAATCTGGACCCATCTCAGTGTTTTGAGATTCATTTATCAATGCCAGATTCCAATAAATCCTAGGTCTAATGATAGTTTATCAAACCACAGCTTCTGGAGCAAATCCTGGTTATGTCTGAGTGTACCAGAAAGCTTAAATGGCTCAGTGAAGCATCTCAAATTCTAAGCACCAGAAATCACTTGATCACCTATGTTGACGTCTCCTAAAATAAGAAGCAGTTAAGAACCACAGCTGACAATGTACATATCTTGTTTGACTTCTGCTGTTGGAAGAGTGACCTATCAGTCATAGAATCATAGGATAATTGAGTTGGAAGCAGCTTGTAAGGCCATTGAGTCCAATCCTCTCCTCAGTGCAGGAATAAAAAATCAAATTATATCTGACAGGCAGCTGTCAAGCCACCAACTCTTGTTGTTGAGGTGTTATAGAATATTTATAAACACTCCAACTCTTACAGATGGAACCAAACATTCTATTGTGTATATTTGTTCATGCTGAAAGATATCTGGAACAGTATGAGCCAGAAATGTGAAACCTTGTGTAGACACTCATGAGGCCCCAGCTTTCCTAGGTTACTACTGATTTTCCAGTTTAAATGATTCAGGGAATTATGTCTCAATTGGTTGGGGGGATTCTTGGAACTGTAATCCTCTTATTGAACAGGTAAGAACAAGAAATATGAAATTTTGTATGGGTAACGTTGTTTTCCCAACTTAAAATACTGGCAAAATATGTCTAATAGGAGCCCTATTAGAGCTCCTTATTTTTGTCAAGAAGGAGCTCTAATAGGGAGAGGAGAGATAATGCTTTCAGACTTCTGGTCAACAGTTAGAAAACACGTATCTGAATCTTGTACTTTTAGCTTCAAACCTAGGGCAGTGATAAAGCCAAAAGTCACCTGGAAACAAAGGTGTACAGAGAATTGATGAAGACAAACACGCATCTCATTTTGCAACTGAAGACCTTCAGATATAAGGACCATCCATTGACCTCTTTCAAGCCCAAACAGCATTTAAAGTGGGGTCATTCTAATTCCCCACATTCCCATTTGTCAAATGACACATGTGGAGGTACTGACTTTGTTCCTGGATGCTATTTGCTGAGTGGTCGTCTGTTGGAAGCCTTTGTGATGGTGATAAATAGAAGTTTCTAAAATGTCAAGCCATGATTACAAATGGATTTTCATTCCTTGTTATAGATGTCAGTCTAATATAGAGAATGCCATAATGTCTCCCCTGGACAATCTGTGTGTCTTCACATTCTGAGGCCTCTCCCTATGACATCACATAAAGGTGTTTCAAGTTGACAAAGTTTAAAGAGCCTTTCATACAAGGCCCGGGCAGGATGGAGAGTTCTTTCCAGTTCATCCTGCACCTCAGCTCACACAGGACCACAGCATGGTTCAGGAGCCCGGTGTAGAGGTATGTGTGGTGGGGGAGAGGTTGAATATCCTCTGACTTCATCTGGATTGGGACCCTCATGCATTTTGGGGAAAACATGCCTTGGAAAAAAAACAGGAAGGTTCTCTTTGCCTGCTATGTGCAATGGGCAGGTGATTCAGGTCTTGGGATGTAAATCTGCAGTAGATTCCTTCATACGTGCGAAGTGCGGGGAGAGGGGCATAAAGGTTTAGAAGGAAGAATGTACCAAACCCATTGAGTCTTTGCATGGCAATGCGAGGATCATTCCAAATCACAAACTGCACTTTCAGAGAACCCTGTTTCGCCTGGGATAACTTCACTTAGTCTCACCCTTAGTCTATGGTGAAAAACACCCAGTAATGAGTCCAATTTCATCTAAAGGACTAATCATTTTTGTGGATCACAGTCAACTTCATCAGATGCCTGGAGTGAAGCCTCAGTAAAAATATATTTATATACAAGTGGACATGGGAGGTCAGATGCTAAATGTAAGCAAGAGGCTGTCCGTACCAAGCAGCTGTTTAAGTTTCTTTGCACTACTGGTGATGATACTGCATCCTGGAGTTCAAACAATGCTGGGCTCAAACTCAGGGTCAACGGAATCAAAGAAAAAAAAAAACACCTCTTAATACCACCACTCCGGAGGTGGTATTTTTGTTCTGGTTTGTTCCTGGATCTGCTCACATGGATCCTAGCACTACACAGTTCTGTGCTGAAATGGGCTCTATTTAGGTACGTCATTTGATAGCATTTCTTTATGGACTGTTTTCCGCTAGTCAGTCTCTACCCCTTTCATATTTCAAGAAGAAAATAAGATGAGACAGGAGGAGAGAGTAAAGTAAGCAGGGAATGGGTGGAGAAGGGAGACCATAGTAGAGGGCAATTTGTGTAGAGAATGAGATTCAGGGAGCAATTCCAGGCATACTGGGACCACCGCATGCATCCCAGTACGTCCCGCAAGAAATGCTCTTTCTATGTGTGGAGGCAAATACCAGGACAGCCAATTCAAATCTGCGACAAAACGTCCCAGCATGACCCAGAATAACCCTAGAAAATCAAAGGCAATACAGTCAGAAGCACACACACACAAAAACCGGCAGAATGCTCATTCTCTAAGGATGGTCATTCAAAATCATTCAACTGTAATTTTAGGGTGACAAGTACATCGAAGCATAGAAAAGCAGATTAACACGTGTGGCGGTGAAAAGTCTCCGAAAAAGCTAAGTACGAGACAGGAATTAGTATACAGAGGGACACGTTGGGGGAAAATAAATGTTGAATGCAAACATTACAATGAGAGACAGCTGTCCTAATAGTTGTCATAAAAGAAAAGCAGGATGGCAATATTGAGAAGTTGACATGAATAAGCACATTAACATATGTAATGAGGTTTACAGACAAACCATTGTCTGTGTTCAAGTCCAAGATAATGGAGTTGAACCTCTTGACATGTTTTTCCCCCAGTTGTTTCTCTTATGCTAAATTAAAGATAAATGTCTGTGGCATGTCACAAGAATTGTTGTTGTGTTTTCCTTACTTTTTGATGGATTTCTTTCCTTTCTTTAAGGCTGAAGCACAACATCTTCCTGTTAGGTGGTGAATCTTGGTTGCTGCCTCTGCTTGGACGACCAACCAACCAACCGACCGACCGACCGACCAACTGACCGACCGACCGACCAGCCTGCCAGCCAAGCAAGCAAGCAAGCAAGCAAGCAAGCAAGCAAGCAAGCAAGCAAGCAAGCAAGCAAGCAAGAACCCTGCTGGGTAGGTCAATGGCTTAGGTATCTGGCTACAGAACCACAGGTTGGGAGATCGATTCCCCAGTAGGCCTCCTTGACAGGGGCTAGACTTGATGATCTATAATGTCCCTTCCATCTCTGTAGTTCAAAGGTTATTGCATGTGCACCATGTTATTAATATTATAACATGGTACACAAGAGTTTGGAACCAAACTTTCCTCCTATTCATGAAGCACAAGTCACATATTGAAAAGGGACTTTCCCTCTTTCTGCAGAATGCCGAGCTCCTTGAAGACTTGCTTCTACAAGCCGAAGAACCATTGTGAATAATATGGATACTTGCAATGGGGAAAGTTGGTTTTTAGGGCAGTTCTGCACAACCAGTATATATTCTAGGAAAAGAGTCCAAAGAAGGAGCATTCCCATTTCTGGGTGTGCAAAATTGGAGGGAGCATGTACCAAAAGTTTACCTCCTCCTCAACTCATATACGTGTACATCAGCTTAGGAAAGGCACTATCTCAGCAGTTTAAGTATCTTGGGAGTTTATTTGCCCACTGTGCATCTCAGAAGACCCAGCGTGTATGGCCTAGAGCAAGCTGTACAATCCCATAGCACCCCCAGAAAAAGAAAACGGTAAACCACTTCTGAGTACTCTCTCCCTGGAAACCCCCAAAAAGGGTTGTAATAATTCAGAAATGAATCATAGAATTATATAATAATTGAGTTGGAAGGGACCCCCTGATCAATTCACTTGAGGGCACATTATTATTCAAAACCATCCGACACAGTCAATCAAAATTATTTTAAAAAATAGGAGGAAAGTTTGGTATTATATAACAGATACATGTTTTAACCAAAATCCTAAGTATCTGTTAAATATCGTGTCACTACGTGTGCTGTTCTTAATATTGCCATTTTTGTAGCTCGGATGATGTTATTTCTGAGATCTGCAACTGCTTATAATACTGTGTCAAATTTCCCGATGTTGTTGAAGCCCCAATGACTATGGGGACCACTGAAGTGTGTTTCATCCACAAGTGAGATGCTTTGATTGCCAGGTCTCTGTATTTTGTTAGTTTTTCCAATTCTTTATTTTCAGCTCTGGCATCTCCTGTAATTTCAGTGCAAATGATTCAGTCATCTCTTTCTTCTATCAATACTATGTCTAGTATATTATATTCAAGTTTAAATCCAGATTTCCCACAGGATCTTCATGTCGTCATTTTCTGACACCTTCTCTACCTGATGTTCCCAAGTGTTTTTGGAAGATGGCAAGTTATATTTTTTGCATAATGACTACTGCACTAATTTTGCCACTCTACCATGTCTATTGTTGTAATCTTTTTCTGCAATCTTTGGACATTTGCAAATGAGGTGCAACATAGTTTCATCTTTTTATCGGCAGAGTCGACATTTGGTGTTAGCATGAATTCCCTGAATCTTAGCTTTCATCTTGTTGGTTTGGAGTGCTTGTTCTTGTGCAGCAAAAATCAAACCTTCCATTTCTTTCTTAATGGTCACCAGTTTTAGCCATGCCCATGTCGAATTATGATCATGCTTTCCATCAATATTTCTCAGGTGTTGTTCATGTAATAGTTTATTTCCTCAACTCTTTAATTTATTTTCAAATTGTTGTTCTTATATTGAGCCTTTGTTTCTGTTGTTTTCAAAATATTCTCCATTTTCACTGCTTTCAGTAATTTTTCTGTGCTTGTACTGATATAATCATTTAGACTTCTTTTGTACTCCTTTATTCCCTGTTGTATTTGCAGTTATCCACAGCCTTCAATTTTTCATGGTAAATATAATCTGTCCAAATCACTTTTGGGATGTAGTGCATGATATATGTTCATTAATTTTTGTCTTTTTCGATCCATTTCTTCTAATTCATTTTTGGTTCATTCTGTTCTTTCACTGAACATCTAATTATTGGAACTGCCCATGTGTTTATGGCTTTGATTGTATTTCCCTCATTTAATTTTGATTTTAAGATTTTCCGCAGCCTTTTGATATATTCCCTTTCTGTCAGTCCTTTAACTTTTGTATGCAGGATGTTATCTGATTTTAGTATCCAAGGTATTATTATTATGGTTGTTGTAGTTTTTTCAGGCTGTCTGGCCATGTTCTGAAGGTTGTTCTTCCTGGCGTTTCACCAGTCTCTGTGCCCGGCATCTTCAGAGGACTGGAGTAGGAACTCTGTTCATGCTCTGTTGCTGTTTGTTGGATAGTTGAGTATTTATAGCTATGGGAACAGTTTTTGTCCCTTTTCAAGAGATAGGGTGATGATGGTGTTCAGCATGTTTTTGTTGTGGATGTATTGTTGTTATAAGGGGGAGAGAGTATCTGTGACTGTGATTGATGGGTGTCTTTAGCTGGTCTTTTTTGTGCAATGATCCCTGGTGCTTATCACAACAATACATTCACAACAAAAACACGCTGATCACCATCATCACCCTATCTCATGAAAAGGACAAAAGGTGTTCCCACAGCTATAAATACTCAACTATCCAACAAACAGCAACAGAGCATGGACAGAGTTTCTACTCCAGTCCTCTGAAGCTGCCAGCCACAGAGACTGGTGAAACATCGGGAAGAACAACCTTCAGAACATGGCCAAAGAGCCGGAAAAACCCACAACAACCATCAGATCCCAGCCGTGAAAGCCTTTATTATTATTATTATTATTATTATTATTATTATTATTATTATTATTATTATTATTATTATTATTATTATTATTATTATTATTATTATTATTATTATTATTGATGATGATGATGATGATGATGATGATGATGAAGAAGAAGAAGAAGAAAAAGAAGAAGAAGAAGAAGAAGAAGAAGCAGAAGAAGGAAAAGAAGAATAAAGCCACAATGAAGCACAATTTTCATGTCTATTGCTCCTTTGGATTTTTTTCCCCTTGTTGTATCCAATTTTATGTAAATGGACAAATGTAGTAAACATATCAGAAACATCAACTAGCAATCTGGCTCCAAATAAATAAATCACAAAATTGAGAAAATTAGCTGTCATTTGAAACAAAACGGCTGCTGTTGATCAAAAGAAAAAAGAAAGAAAACCTTCAGAATTGTCAGTGAAGTTTTAAAAAAATAAATACAGACACTTTTTCGTGTCCCAGGTGTAGAGAAATCAAATTTACATAGGCAGCTTCTTTAAAAAAAAACAGAGCAGGTTTAATTAGCAAATCATTTTATCTGCAAATCACGGCAGCGCTTTGACACTTTTTATTTTTCATTCTGGCAGTTTTTCGGTTAATTATAGAAAATTCACAGCAGGTGTCTTGCACAGCGATACAAGCAGGTGCTGAGACTTTGTCTAGCAAAACAGAAACCACATTTTGGGATCCTGCATCCGTTGCGTCGTTTGGCTGCCACCTTGGCTGCAATGTGGTCGGATTCTGACTCGGAAGAGGTGAAGAAGATAGAAGATTAAACATGTGTGCTGCATTGAGAAGAGACGGCTACTGAATTTCAGGACCCCTTGAGAACATATCCATTCAGTTGTACTTCACATACAGAAACAATCTGAGGATCTTCATGCTTTTTTCAGAAGAGCGACCAAATTGCCCACATACAGAATAGGATTGCAGGAAGACCCCTGCATCCACAGGATTGGTGTCCACTGATGCACCTATCTGCTGCCTGAAAAATATTAAATATTCCACTTGCCCCTGTGAAATACGTATTTATATATATTTCTAGAGTTTTCAGAACTGGCCATGAGAGGTATCCAATGCATAATGTTTTATATTTCTACATTTTTCAGCCTCCATGGGGGGCTTGGAACAAATCCAATGGTCCTACTGTATTTTCCCTTCACTAGTGAATGGGAACCATTAATACATGAAGAAAGAAGCAGGCAGATATGGCAATATTTATTTATTTATTTATTTATTTATTTATTTATTTATTTATTTATTTATTTATTTATTTATTAAATTTATACCCTGCCCCTCTAGACCATGTCTACTCGGGGCGGCTTACAGCATAAAATAAGACAATATAAAATATAAATAATCTTAAAATACAATTAGTATATTAATTAATACAATTAGATTAAGAAAAAGTTAGCAAAATGGGATAAGATGAGAAAAAAGAAAAAAGAAAAGACTTAGCTGACCGGAGGGAAGGCCTGCTTAAATAGCGAAGTTTCTAACTGTTTTTTAAAAACACCCAGCAAGGGTGCCAGACGGATTTCTGTTGGAAGGGCATTCCACAGCCAAGGGGCCACTGCCGAGAAGGCCTGGTTTCTAGTTTTTTCCTTCTGAGCCTCTCTCGGCGTCAGACCCCTCAGCTGTCCCTGCTGACGATGACGGGTGATTCGGGTAGATCTGGGTGGGAGAAGACGGTCTGCCAAATATTGAGGTCCCAAACCGTTTAGGGCTTTATAAGTGATCATTAGCACTTTGAAGTCGACGCGGAAACGGATGGGTAACCAGTGCAAGGCAGCCAGGGTGGGGGAGATGTGCTGATATTTTCTCACCCCACTAATAAGCCTGGCTGCCGCATTCTGGACCATCTGAAGTTTCCGCATCAGCCTCAAAGGCAGCCCCACGTAGAGTGCGTTACAATGGTCTAGTCTCGAGATTACGAGCGTATGTACTAGAGTAGTGAGAGCCCCCCGATCAAGATGTGGATGCAGCTGGGCAATCCACCATAGATGGAAATAGGCGGAGCGGACCACGGACGCCACTTGGGTTTCCATGGTAAGCGCCGGGTCCAGATGTATCCCCAAGCTGCGGACCTCATTCTTTGCGGCAAGGGTCGTCCCCCCGAAAGAAAGGGAGTTGTCTATGTTGCTGACGGAAGGACCACCCACCCTCAAGACCTCCATCTTGTCCGGGTTCAGCCTCAACCCATTTGACTGCATCAATTCCAGTACAGTCTCCAGGCAGTGCTGAAGGGACGGAACGGCATATACAGTACAATGATGTAATATATCATTGTATCAGTGTATCAATGGCTGAGTCAGCCCCAAAAGTAACTTTGGAAAATTCCCAGAATCTCCTAGCAAATATAGCCTCGGCTGGAGAACTCTTAAGTTTTGTAAGGGGGAAATCCCTGACTTTTTCAAGCTATGATCAATTATTTTCAGTTCTGGACACCACACTTCAAGTTTGGAGCAAGTTCAGAGGAGGGCAATAAGGATGATCAGGGGGCTGGAAACCAAGCCCTAGGAGGAAAGACTGGAAGAATTTGCCATAAAAAATAAAAACCCTTGGGGAGAAAAGACTGAGGGGAGATATGATAACACTTTTCAAACATTTGGAAGGTTGTCATACAGAGGAGGGGCAGGCTATGTTCTCCATGAACCCAGAGTGCAGGACATGCAGCAATGGGCTCAAGTTACAGGAAGCCAGATTTCAGTTGAATTTCAGAAAAAAAAAACTTCCTAACTATTAAAGCAGTACAACAATGGAACCAATTACCTTGAGATGTGGTGAATGCTCAAACATTGGAAACATTTCAAGAGAAATTTAGGCAACTAACTGGCAGATATCCTTTGATCTGTATTCCTGCATGGAGCTGGGGGTTGGACTGGATGGCCTCACAGGTTCCTTCCAACTTCATAATTCTATGATTCAAGATTCTATGTTTATGAGAAGGGCTAACAATTCTTCTTCATGGTTTCATAAATCGAGTACCGCTCTGATGTTCTTGAAAAAATTGCATGTGTACGTTCACTGTGTATCTCTAGTACATAGTATATATCTCAATATTTTCAAATTGTTATCTGAATGCACCACTCAGAGATTATTGATTGCTGACCACAGCAGTCCAATGGGACAAAGAGGAGGAATTTTAAATTTATTTTCTTCAACAATTGTGTTATACGGAATATTGTTTTACTGCAAATATATCACAATTTGTCCTCCCTCCCTCCCTCCCTCCCTCTCCCCCTTCCTTCCTTCCTTCCTTCCTTCCTTCCTTCCTTCCTTCCTTCCTTCCTTCCTTCCTTCCTTCCTTCCTGCCTTCCTTCCTGCCTGCCTGCCTGCCTGCCTGCCTGACTGCCTTTGAAAGATTAATTCTGTAGTAGCCACTACAGGAAGCAGAGTCCATGTCTAACTCTAACTAAATTTCCTCCCTAGTGTAACGTACTGCTGGTCATGGCCCATTTATTTCCCCACAAGTCCATTAATCTAATTTGTCAGGATTAATTGTATGAAAGACTTGCGTCCCTCACCGTCTCAATTATTCCTCTTGTTTTTCACATTGTCGGCATTTTCAAAACTATTGTCTTCCATAACCTTGACTAATAGCCTGATCCACAAGGTGGATGGTTAGTACAAGTCTTCAGAAATGTGGCTTGTTTTAAGTCTTTAGGATGAAAACTTCCAAGGCCATTCCCAGTCCCAGTGCTCAAATTCAAAACAGCAGTTCAGGGCAGGATTCGACCACTGTCATGATTATAGCAGCGACTAAAATCAAGCTCAAATTGAAACCAAGGAGCTTTGTTTGCCTACCATGGGTAGAGAACGACATGTATATTTGAAAAAGAACAAAAGGAATAAACACTTGAAAAAATGTAGGCAAGTTCACTTTGGAAGGGGGAAGAATATGTAGAAAACCAGAAGTATAGTCTCCAAATCCTGTGAAATACTAGTCCCCCTCTATTCAGCACTGGTTAGGACCTCTTTAGAGAACCGTGTACAGTTCTGGACATTGCATTTTAAGAAGGATGCCCCAAAAATTGAGCAAGTTCAAAGGAAGGCAACAAAGATGATTAGGGGACTGGAAATCAAGTCCTCTGAAGAAAGACTGAAGGAACTGGTCATGTTTAGCCTTGAAAAAAGAAGACTGAGGGGAGATAGGACAGCACTTTTCAAATAATTGAAAGGTAATCATACAGAAGAGGGTCAGGATCTGTTATCAATCATTGCTGAGTGCAGATGACATAGTAATGGGTTCAAGTTACAGGAATGGGCTCAAGTTACAGATTTCAGTTGAATATCAGGAAAAAAACACACCTTCTCAACTGTTAGAGCAGTATGACAGTGGAACCAATTACCTCAGGAGGTGCAGAGTGCTTCAGTGCGGGAGGCATTCAAGAAAATGTAGACAACTACCTGGCAGATATCCTTTGATTTGTATTCCTGAATTGAACAGGGTATTGGACTCAATGGCCATATAGGCCTCTTCCAACTCAATTACTGCATGATTCAATGAAAAATGTGTACATCATAAAAAAAAGCAATCTGATTTTTTTGGGGGTGGGGGAGAAACCCTGCACAACAAGAATTTCTTCCAAGTGCATCAAAATTGGGAATACTACCTAATAGTTAGACAAAGATGGAGTCCCCAGCTGGAGCAGTCTTTCTTGTACAATGGTAGAGCTCCCTGTTCTCGTTGCAGATTATCCACTGGGCATTTTCCACATGAAGATGACAAAAAGCCACTTTTTGGTCCTTGAACAGAATCTCGAACCACATAGCTGTTGCAATCCAAGAATTGTTGTTGTTTAGTCGTTAAGTTGTGTCTGACTCTTCGTGACCCCATGGACCAGAGCACACCAGGCCCTCCTGTCTTCCACCGCCTCCCGGAGTTTAGAACCACATCAGAATATTAATTCAGTGGCAATATCTGGTCTCTTCCGGCTGTATCAGGTTTAGTTCCAGTTGCAGTGGGCACACTGAAGAGATGCTAGACAATGCTAGATAACAGAGCGCTTGAAGGTTTCCAGGCCACAGCTCTGGAAGCTCAAAAAACATCTGATCTGACACCACATGGTTCTTGACTAGAGATGGGGATGTTTGCCCAAACGAGGACCCACGGCCTGCCCGACTGCTGGCCTGGGAAGACCTCTGTGTCCCTGGGGTGCTACTGGTCTGGGAGGAGGAAACAGATGACTCTGGGGACAGGGGTGGGTTGGGGCTGCGAAGCCTGCTCTGCCGTTACCGGTTCCAAATTGGACTGGGGATCTACGGAAACCAGTAACTCCTCAGATTCTTCTAGGAAGAGGAGCGGCAGTTCTTTTGCCAACTCTGGAAGCTTTGGTTCCATGCCTGCCTGCAAGGCCATCAGAGGAGGGACATTGGCACTGGTTATCGTAGACGTGGTTGTGCACATGGTGGTCATGATGACGGTGCTGCTACCTAGCCTGCGTAGCTTCACAGACTTCTTTCCCTCGGATTGCCCCTGAAGAAATCCCTTCATTTTCTACTGCCTGCCTAACAAACCAGCTTAAAAAAAATAAAACAATGGAGATTGAGGAAGGAATCTTTTACTGGTGTAATTCTTTTACTAAAATATGACCTGCCTGCCTAAACAACCCCCCCTCAGTATAATGTAATTAGGAAAATTTGCCCCCCCCGACCCACTGTGGCAGAGAAGCCGAAAAAAGTCCAAAAAGAAAAGCCCTGCCAGCTAAGTCTCAATCAGACACCCCCCCCCCCCCAAATAAGTGTTGGAAGAAAAAGGAATGATGGATCCAGCCACCCACTAAATTCCCTGGGAGACACAAGCCTCCCTAAAATGAACTTTTGAAAACTGAATATAAAGGAAAAGAGATTCCACAGTCACACAACGACAGTTTCCCTCCCCCACTTGATGATACATACACGCAGATGCACGTGTGTGTGCGCGCACACACACATACACACACACAAGCCTCCAGGAAAAAAAAGTTTGATTGATTTGAATTTGAAATGAATTTAAGCCCTTCCGAAGAAGTAACCTAAGCTACCTGAAATCCCTCCCCAAATTCCCAGTAAAGTTGATGATAATTGACGAATGATGATGAAAAAGAAAAATATGTCTTTGCTGCTCCAAAAGCGAAACCACAAGAGCACCAGCAAGCCAGCGAGCAGCAACTGTTCTCACTCCGGAGAGCACGAACATAAGTGGGGAACGGGGCCGGATGGGAAAAGCTTATATGAAGCATCTGTAAAAGAAGATACACCTTTCAGCAGCGCTATTGGCTGCTAGACATGCCAATCCAGGATCTCTGTCCTGATTGGCGAGAGCTTCGAATTGGTGCCAGCAAGCTCAGAGAAGCCCCTCCAAAGGGGTAACGAATATAGACGAATATGAATGGATCGATGAATAAAACAGGAAATATTTGTCAAGCCATATTCGTCCTGATTTTCAATTTTTACAAATATATATTGATGAATATATGACGAATTGGCTATATTCGTCAGAAAAACTAATCTGTTTTTATATTTATCCCCATCTCTATTCTTGACTCCTTTCTGAACTTCCTGGTTCTAACACAAATCTGAAATCGTCAGGGTTACGGTCCACTGCATCGCCACAGCTTGCAACATTTAAAAGCACATTAAGCATAAAGGGCTAAATTTAGGAGTGAGTCCCAAACAGGGTACATCCATAGAATAACTAGGATTTGCAGCACTAATATGAGTCCCATTAGTTCAGTAGGTCTACTGAATAATCTGTTCCATTGATTTAGTAGGTCTACCATATAATCTCTCTCATTGATTCAGTGGGTGTACTGTAGTTGGGATTTAGCCTAAATATTGCGAGGCAACACTGACGCCATAATTGCCCTAGATTGTTTAACAAACCTGCAGCTGGAAGGTACTGGACAAATGAGGAAATGACTTTATACGTATTAACAGCAATCCACAAGCTTAGTGATTGGTCATGGATGCAAAACATGGCCTTTTGCCATAGTACGTACTTGGGAGAGATAAGAGCTTGCAGGAGTCTGTATCTCGTGCCAAATATATTTCACATTCCATTTAATATGGAAACTGGGCTAGTGTCTGTAGAGATAGGCTGAGCTGGAGTGGAACACCAAAGCATGTAGCAGGTGATCTGAATCAGTAGCAGTAATGGACAATAAATAGAGAAGTGGGTTGAAATGTGTTTTCTTCCTTTCCTAGATCTACATGTAGACTGATACTCTTAGGCCTCTTTCCTTCTTACTCTCTGAATGCCGTTCTTGCTTCTTTCTCATCCACCTTAGCTAAACAGAGAAAGACATACACACAGAGAGAGAATCCAATTCCAGGTGCTTCTATAATCAAATCTAGTAGTACTTTTTATTCCTGCTCTATTGCTAAATGGATCTCCAAAGTTAATAAACAGCAACTTGTTTCCTTGTTGCCTGATACGAGATCACATAGTTTTTCTTGCATGGTTAGAAGCTCAGCATCACAAACTGCAGCATCTTCTATATCAAAGAATCCTAACAGACAGCTTCTCAAAGAATCATAGCTGGAGTATTCAAGACTTTAGACACATTGCTAGGGTATTCAAGACTCTTGAAGTGCTTCAGGGATATTGCTCAGGTTAGAAGTTTGAAATTTACCTTGATTCCCCTCCCCGATGAAATGTGAAGGCAATTCTAATTCTTACAATAGTCACGGAAATGCCCGTAGAAGGCTGTGCGGTGCAGCCAACCAGAAGTACGAGCAGTCTAACCCTCAAGATGAATTTCTTTTTAGTTCATTTTTAGCAGAGAATCTTAGACAACAAAAGGTACTGCATGATTAACAAGGGAGGTGAGAGAGAGATGCCAGGGTTTTATGTCATTGCTGATGGCTCAGCAGCCTCCGATCCTCACCTTAATTTCAAAGCTGTGCCTTTGACACTGACATTGACTTCGGATGTAGCTGACAACTGGGAAAACAGCCTTGGTCAATGTAAACAGCCAAGCTGAACAAACTGCTCAGCCTGAACGGGTGGACATAATTAGCAAGAGTGGAGGGCTAATGGGATTGTTTTGAGCTCAGAGAGTTCTGGATGGAGGACAGCTCCAAAGTTGTGGCATTTGTCTCAAAGAAGAGCAAATTTGTCACAAATGGGAGCTAATAAATCCACTGAAGGCGAGTGTTGTTAATGGGGTCAGCGATGGCCGAAATGACCCTGGACATTAGAGGGACATGGATGAAATGCCAGTTCAGTATACCTTTGACTTTTTGTGAACTTTGGTTATTTCCTTTCTATATCAGAAGATGCACAGGTTCCTCTAATAACCTTGTGATGTACTTCTCATTAGTTACAGCCATTCCCTACTTGTCTCACTGGTATTCAAACGGTCTGCTAGGGGTGGAAATCCTGATCTGCCTTGTCCAGGCGAGAGTCAGGAATTCCAACCTTCTTCTTGTTGGTGACAGGGATGGTGTGGAATTTCCTGGGACCTTCTCTAGATTTCTTGCAGCAGTGAGAACAACGTATTGTAGGTGGTATTTTTGTGATCTTTGGCACAAAAATCCCTCCTACACAAAATTCCACAATTTGCAATTTGTCCGAATGCACCAAGGCGGTTGCTACTTTATTGAAACATGGGAAGTCCTAGATACATTGCTTGTGGTCTCCTGCTTAACAGTCAGCTTGTTGGGTGTGTTAATGTGTGGTTTACTTTCTGAAGGAAAAGAACACTAGGTAGAAGACAACAGTAGGGTTGTTGTTAGAGTACTAGAGTAGGACCCAGCATAGCTGGGTTCAAATCCAGATATCTTCAGCAAGATACCATATTTTCCATGTATAAGACTACACCTTTGTCTAAAACCTTCAAACTAAAAATTGATGGTTGTCTTATACACGGAAGTAAGCTGAGGAGAGAACAAAAACAAGTTGAGGGGAAAGCAGGGATCAAAGCGATCCTGCAGCACTTTGATCCCTTCCCCTGCACTTGCTAAGTCCCACTTAGATTTCTTAATTTTGGAGGGTGTCTTATACATGGGGGCGTCTTATGCACAGAAAAATACGGTATCTAATAAAGAACAACAGAGGCCAACTAACAATATCAACTAGTTCCTGATATCTGGGAGTTATTTCTGTTTTTTTTTTTTTGTTTTTTTTTGTTTTTTGTTTTAAATCCCTCAGTTTGGTCTATTTTGTACACAGGAGTATGGTTCTATTTGTCTTTTCCTCTTGACTGTTTTTTTTTAAAATGCTCCTCTGATTTCCAGCTTGGTTAACAAAATAACCTGGTTAACAAAATGCCAATTAGAAAACCCATGTTATAGTGAAGACAGTCCTAAACAGCCATTTATAGCTACAAGGCAACTGAAGAATTTAACCCACTTGCAATGAAGGGGGAAAAAAAGGAAGGGGCTTTAAATATTCTAAAAATATTCAAATATAACACTTAATTGGCAACTGAGCAAGTCAAAGCTAATAAGCTAAACACCTTTGATGGCAGGAAATTAATGCTAGGATGCAGTAAAATCCTGTTTTATTTGGTATTTTATGTGTTGTATGGTGATTTAATTAAACACCAATGTAACCCAGGCAAATAATTCCCTAGTGAAATAAAGAATGGCACACTTCGTTCAGCTGAAAAGAGATCAATGACAGCAAATACATTAACAATTCACATTTTATGATGCCATCATCTACACTTTTATCATGAAATAAATGAGATAAATCCAGTCATCTGGAGCTCCGTTTCCTTAATGAAAACGTGGGGCCGGTCAACTCCTGCTGAGAGATGCACTCAGGAAGTAGAGATGGACTCTACCTATCAAGGTGAGACAAGATGTCTATAGAGCAGTTGCCAGGGGAGAGATGGAAAGCGAGACATCCTTCTGATGTTAATTGGTTGACAGGTGTTTCCTCTTCCTGGAGCCATTTTGGAAGCTAGTCCTCACTGGCCAGGACAGCCATGAGCCTTCTGAACCAATGCTAAGCTAGCTGAATACAGCTTTCAACCAGTTTGGAATACTGCTCATTAATTGCCCTGGGCTAACATCGTCCTGATATTAGAGCTGTATCTATTGGGTGGAAGAATTGGATCAGAGCTACTTACTTCCTGTCTTCTCTTTTGTGTCTGTCTATCTGTCTGTGCTCTCTCTCTCTCTCTCTCTCTCTCTCTCTCTCTCTCTCTCTCTCTCTGGCTCTTCTGCCAGTAGATCTAAACTTGCTGACAGATTGTTCTTTTGGCAGATCTCTTGGCCTTCCCTTGTCAGGCAAAGACTTTCCTCTTCAGGAAGGCCTTTAAGCAGGAAAGGCCTTTGAGGAACACTGGTTTTTAATTTGCAGGTTTTTACATGATGGTTTTTAAACTTCATTTCTAATCTTAATATATGGTTATTTTTTTTAAAAAAATACATTATATTTATACAGTGTTTTTATATCTATCGTTTTATCTGTCGTTTTATCTGTTGTAAATTGCCTTGGATCACTTATGGGGAGAATGGCGGAATATGAATGAATGAATGAATCTCTCAGATCAGCTGGCAGGATGAGACTCCTGCCAGCAGAAGGGTGCATAAACTGGCACAAGAGCCTTTTGCCTAATCTAGTCTTAACCCTCTATATGTACCTCTGACCCTGACAACTCCAACACCACACTTGAGACCAGTTCCATCAGACAAGCAGGGAGACTATTGTGCATCAGGGAGATGGTGGTACAAGGTTGCTGTTTAGTCCTTAAGTCATGTCCGACTCTTCGTGACCCCATGGATCAGAGCACGCCAGGCCCTCCTGTCTTCCACTTCCTCCTGGAGTTGGGTCAAATTCATGTTGGTCACTTTGATGACCCTGTCTCTCATCCTCTGTCGTCCCCTTCTCCACTTGCCTTCACACTTTCCCAACATGAGGGTCTTTTCCAGGGAGTCTTCTCTTCTCATGAGATGGCCAAAGTATTGGAGCCTCAGCTTCAGGATCTGTCCTTCCAATGAGCACTCAGAGTTGATTTCTTTCAAAATGGATAGGTTTGTTCTCCTTGCAGTCCAGGGGACTCTCAAGAGTCTCATCCAACACCACAATTCAAAACCATCAATTCTTTGGCTGTCAGCCTTCCTTATGGTCCAGCTCTCACTTACATACATCACTACTGGAAAAAAACATAGCTTTGACTATGCGGACCTTTTTTGGCAAGGTGATGTCTCTGCTTTTTAAGATGCTGTCTAGGTTTGTCATTGCTTTCCTCCCAAGAAGCAGACGTCTTTTAATTTTGTGGCTGCTGTCACCATCTGCAGTGATCATGGAGCCCAAGAAGGTAAAATCTGTCACTGCCTCCATATCTTCCCCTTCTATATGCCTGGAGGTGATGGGACCAGTGGCCATGATCTTAGGTTGTTTTTTTTTAATGTTGAGCTTCAGGCCATTTTTTGTGCTCCTCATTAAAAGATTATTTAATTCCTCCTCACTTTCTGCCATCAGAGTGGTATCGTCTGCATATCTGAGGTTGTTGATAATTCTTCTGGCAGTCTTAATGGGGATTCCTCCAGTCCAGCCTTTCACATGATGTATTCTGCATATAAGTTAAATAAGCAGGGGGACAATATACAGCCTTGCCGTACTCCTTTCCCAATTTTGAACCAATTAGTTGTTCCATATGCAGTTCTATCTGTTGCTTCCTATTCCACATATAGGTTTCTCAGGAGATGGATAAGGTGGTCAGGCACGCCCATTTCTTTAAGCACTTGCCATAGTTTGCTGTGGTCCACACAGTCAAAGGCTTTTGCGTTTGACTCAGGTACATGCACTCAAACCCTGCATTCTGTGGGACAGGACACCTGGTAAGGGTGACTGAATCTTGGTAGACTATGGTAGCTCCTTCTCTCTGTCACCCAGGTCTGATCTGCTGCTGCACAGGGAACCGAAGTGGACAAAACTGAGAAAGACCAACTCTCTGTGCTTCATGCAACCATTCTGTAATGCAATTCTGTAATGCAAGCCATATCAAGTTCTGCATGTCAGCTCTCTTATCTTTCACTGAGGCGGCATTTAGCAACAGCACCTTCCACCCAGCAGGTTTGTCATCAAGGCTACGCAGCCTGCTTGATTTGGGAGGCAGTTGGGTGGGGTGCAACCAACGCTCTATTTTCTACCCTCCTCCCATGACTATTTTCTACCCTCCTCCCAACTCCGTATCTCCTCCTGCCCTGTGTAACTTTAATGACTGTTCCCTCCTATCCCCCAACACACACCCCTCCATAGAGAAACACATCCCTCTTCAGCAAAGACCTCGCCATAAGCAGACAAAGGCAGGCAGGCACAGGGATATGTTAAATAAGCCTTCCTTCCTTTTCCTAATCTCCCACTTAAAACACACAAATGTTTCCTATATATTCAGCCCCATCCCCAAACAAGTGAAGAAGTCACGGGAAGAAAGGGAGAAGGAAGAGAAGCAGATGCTTCATAATCCAACAGGCTGAAGTTCTACAGGGGAAGTGGAGGGACACTGTTCTCCTGCCCCCACCACATCCCTTTCCTGGTGGATGGCAGATAGGGCCTCTCTTCTCCATTTAGGAATATTGGCTTTGGTGCTGGGACTGCCCTATCTCTCCCATCAATATTTTGGGGTATCTCATTCTTGCATTGCTTTAATATAAATCTCTAGTCCACTTCCCACCACCACCATCTCTTGGTTCACGTTCCTCATATCACTTTGTTCAAGTGCTGTTCTCTTGCTTACGTCTCTGTTTAAAAAGCCAACCTGTGTAGCCTTGGGCAAGCTGCACAGTCCCAAGGCGTCCCCAGAAGAAGGGGGTTGCCAAACCATATTAGGACTCTGTTCCAAAAAATTCCCTGGAAAGGTTTGCCATAAATCAGAATTATCTTTATGGCACACCATGATTTATTATTATTTATTATTACCTGAAGCATGATATTGAGCACAAGGAGGTGTACCATCACCATCAGCATGAATCTTGTTAGCAGTATATCTTTGACAGTTTGCTGTCCTCTGAAGATGCCGGCCACAGAGAGTGGCGAAACGTTAGGAAAAACCACCCTCAGAACATGGCCAAGAAGCCCGAAAAACCCACAACAACCATTAGATCCCGGCCGTGAAAGCCTTCTTTGACTGTTTTTTTCTTTAAAAAGAGAGAGATTCTAGCTGTCGTATAGATAGATGAAGTATTAAGACAATGAAAATGATGGCCAGAATCCTCTCAAGAACTTGTCCTAGAGTAAGAATAACTACATAAAACATGGCAGCAAATTGATCTATCTCTGTGGCATGAGGTGTCACCTGAACACAAGCTCATCGGTTTATAAAACTGAAAGGGATCCTAAGGGGTCCTTAATGTAGCCCCTTGCCAAAACAAGAACCCACAGCTAAAGCATCTCTAACAGAAGTCTATCTACTCTTTTTAAAGTCGTCTAACAAAGGACAGTCCGCCACCTACTGAGGTAACCCATCCCGCTGTTGAGCAGTTCTTACCATCAGCAAGTTCTTGCTAATACTTAGTATGAAGCTCCTTCTAAGAGTCCATTAATTCAAGTGTAGAGGAGCAGGAGTCAAGCTTGTTCCATCTTCCATGGGGGATCTGAATGATTTCCTCTCAATCTTCTTCAGAGGAAATATAGCAGCTACGGCTGTGCTTTGACAAAGACAGCTGGACTAGAGTTATCCATGCCCTGGTAACCTCCCTCTTATATTATTGCCACCCATTATATATGTTGCTATGTTTGAAGATGGGCAAGGAATTCCTGTTCAACCAGAAAACAAAAAGGCTGATCACTGGTAATTGGGAGCACATTCCTCCATGACTGCATTGATTCTGTTTGTCCCCATCCATGTTCTGGCCCCAATTCAAAGTGTTGACATTGATCTCGAGAACTCAAATTTGGTGTAGGAGCCCTCTGTCTGAGGAAATGCCCGCTCTCCTCTGATTTTGCCCAGCTGAAGGGGTTTCTCATTGTTTTGCCACCTGTGGCATCTAATGGGTGGAGGCTTCCTCATTAGATGCCATGCTAAGATCTTCCTCAGACAGAGAGACGGATGGATACTCACAAACACACAGATAAAACATCAGATGGCACTTCAGACAGGTCTGCGATCCCAAGTGAGTGTAGTAGAACACTTAGAACACAAATTTATTGGGGTGGCTAAGAAATATATTAGAAATATTAAAATGCTATGGCAAGGCACTTCTGCTTTCATTCCTTCCCTTCACCCTCTCCAACTTCCATTTATAATTTATCTTTTATTGAAGGGTATAAAAATCCAAATATTTTGAAATTCTGATACTAAATTGCTTTGATCTAGTTGTTTTGATTGTGATTTTAATTAGCACCTTGCGTTTTTGTTTTTTTAAAATGCATCAAAATGCCCTCTAAAGGTAAAAGTAACTAGCAGACAGAAGTCTTTGAGCCAAAAGTTTGAATCTTGACTGTTAGAGCGGTATGACAATGGAATCAATGACCTCAGGAGGTGGAGAGCGCTCCAACGCTGGAGGCATCCAAGAGAAAATTGGACAACCATCCGTCAGATCTGCTTTGATTGGGATTCCTGTTTTGAGCAGGGGATTGGACTTGATGGCCTTATAGGCCCTTTCCAACTCAATTATTCTATGATTCTATAATTTCCCTCTGAAGATAAGGGGACTCAAGGCAGCTCATAATACTACAAAGAATAGAATTTAAAAACACAGTGAGATATACATTAAAAGCACTCCATTGCTGGAGGCATTCAAGAGAAGATGGACAACTACCTGTCAGATCTGCTTTGATTTGGATCCCTGCATTGAGCAGGGGGGTTGGCCTTATAGGCCCCTTCCAGCTCAATCGTTCAATAATTCTATGATTCTATAACTATCTGCTACACTGCCTTTGAAATGTAGCTCAGTTAATCCCTAGTTTTCCCCAAAAGTAAATCATTTATCTCCAAATTCTGTTCCATTTTCAGTCAGTCTCAAAGGAAAGGGAAGACCCACGACTCAAATGGAAGCTTGCTAACCTGGGCGTCGGCTGCTCAGAGGGCCCTTGATCCTCCCACCATAGGATCCCTCTCCCCCAGGTGCCTAACACTGAAGCTGAATAAAATAGGGACCTTTTTTGCACAGAATAAGTCTGCATCCCCCCCTTCCCTACTTGTAACATGGCTGTCTGATGTTATTTTTCTCTATAAAGGGCACTGAATCTAGGCTTGAAATAGTCTGCCTTTTCTTAAAACTTTCCGTTAGAAGAAAGCTGAAGAAGCGAACATTAACCAACAGCTTGAAAGTAGCTCAAGAGCAGTGGCAATGAATAGGGGGATTATGATGAATGGCTTCCTGGAATAAATGTCCTAGTCATTTGCAAGAAAGCTGTCCAAATTCAGAAGACATTCTCTGCCTTTGTGAGAATAATAGCCATCAGAATTTCACTGAGGAGCAACGCTCAAGACAAAAAATGTATCTCAAAAGGTCCTTTTATTAGCCTAGATGTTGTACAGGGAGGGGAAAAGACATGGCAAAAGACAGCAAGAATGGGTATTACAAATGGGAAAGAGTCTGTCACATCTGGGAAAGGTAATGAAGACTGATCGCATGGGAAAACTTGTTAGATCTGCGGAAAGAAGCTGGAAATCACAGCAGGAGTGATCCCACTGCATTAGCAGAAATCTTCCACTGAAAAGGGAATGTGTAGGTACTCAAAGAGTGGTTTACCATTACCACATTTCTCTGAAATTGGGACGTGGTGGTGCTGCGGGTTAAACCACAGAAGCCTCTGTGCTGCAGGGTGAGAAGACCAGCAGTTGTAAGATCGAATCCACACGATGGAGTGAGCTCCCGTCGCTTGTTCCAGCTCCTGCCAACCTAGCAGTTCGAAAGCATGTAAAAATGTGAGTCGATAAATAGGTACTGTAATGGCATGTATAGTCATGCTGGCCACGTGATTACGGAAACTGTCTTTGGACAAATTCTGGCTCTACGGCTTGGAAACGGGGATGAGCACTGCGCCCTAGAGTCGGACATGATTGGACTAAATGTCAAGGGGAATGTGGCAAGGGGAGCATGGACAGAGTTCCTACTCCAGTCCTCTGAAGATGCCACAGAGACTGGTGAAATGTCAGGAAGAACAACCTTCAGAACATGGCCAAAGACCCCGAAAAACCCACAACAACCATCAAGGGGAACCTTTACCTTTACTTTCCACTGAAAAACAATGGGTGACTGGGAATTGAAGATGGTTTGGAATAACAATTCAGGGGTTACTGACATGTTCAGCAAATAGGAAAATGACTTCCAGGAAATAAACAGCATGTGATGTCCTTAATCCTATGATGATTTTAATTGCATCTGTTCTAATTACATTTACATCCTGTCTTTCCTCCACAGAGCTCAAGATGGAACATAGGGTCTTCTCCTTTTATTTTCAGAACAATATTACAAGACTGACTGGGTGGAGGAAGAGAACAATATGGTCCAGTGACTTTTTATGGCTCAGTGGGAACCATTAACCTTCGTCATCATCATAGGCATCCTTCAGTCTCGAGAGACTATGGTAACATGCTCTGAATCGAGGAGTGTTCTCTCCAGAGCATGAAGCCTGGGTAAAGTAGTATGGAGGATAGGCTGTTACCCAGGTAGCAAATCCCCCCTCTCCACATTGCTGAAATGATCCAATGGAAAGGCAAAAGCCAATACAACTGGTTTCAGCGACGTCGCAGGAGTTGGCAGAACAACACATGCTGCCTTCGGGACTCCAGCTCTGGATTTTGCGTCTAGGTTAACTCCTGAAGCCTTTTCCATGAGTGGATATAGCCACAAGGCAGTGGAGGTTTGAAATCGGAGTTTTCCTTCTCCTAGTGCAGGGTTTCATAGTGTTAGTGGTGGACACTCCCTGAAGTCCAGTTTTGAGGACGTGGAAATAACTAGGGATTAATGTATTCTCTAAGGCTTTCATGGCCGGGATACAATGGTTGTTGTAGTTTTTTTGGGCTGTTTGGTCATGTTTTGAAGGTTTTTCTTCCTAACGTTTCGCCAGTCTCTGCGGCTGGCATCGAAGCATTAGGAAGAAAAACCTTCAGAACACAGGCAAACAGCCCGACAAACCTACAACAACTAGGGATTAACTAAGCTTCATTTCAAAAGTAATAGAACAAGTATTTATAGAATCATAGAATTATAGTATAATGGAGTTGGAAGGGGCCTATAAGGTCATTGAGTCCACCCCCTCTCAATGCAGGAATCTAAATCAAAGCAGACAGAGAGTTGTCTAATTTTCTCTTGAATGCTTCTGGTGTTGGAGCACTCACCACCTTGTGAGGTAATTCATTCCATTGTTGTACTGCTCTAAGAGTTAAGATTTTTTTCCTGATATTCAGCCTAAATCTGGCTTCCTGTAGCTTGCACTATGGGTCACACTGTCACTCTGCAGCTCCACTTTTCTTTGCTGAATTCCAGATGTGAAGTGTGATGATCATTCTCTCATACCAGGTATCAGGTGTTACTCCTGCCAGATCATGTAACTCACCATCCTGATCGGCAGCCAATATTCAAAGCTTCACACAAAATAAATCTTCTCAATTCTGACTTTGTATGTTCCTTTCACTGGAATTATCAGAGGAATTATCACTGGAACCTTTTATATGTGAAATTTGTCCTCTACCACTGAGTTATGGTTTCCTTTCCAGGGTCTAGATTTCATAAGATAGCCAATGTGGTATAGCGGACATAGTGATAAAGTAGGATTCAGGATACCTGGGTTTGTCTCCCTGATTTTTCATAGAAGCACACTGGGAAGAAGGACAGCATTGGTGAAACTACTCCTTAAAAATCTCAGATACCTTGAAAAAAAATCCACATTTTTAAAAATGGGAGCATGACACCTCTATCTAAGTTGAATTTTTAAATATCTGAGGCACGGGATGGGTTCTTCACATCTTCCTCAACAATCAGCCAGTCCTTCTGTTTTTTTGCTCACACTGTGAGCGCTTTGCTTCTCAAAGGGAAGGAACAATAATTTTGTACAGAGGCCATTTGCATGGATTGCAGAGACGTTGTCAACAAGAAAGGATGCTTCTTGTTTTGCTTTCACCAGGAGCTAGGGGAATTTTCAAGGTCTGAGCAGTCCTAATCAAGGAGGGGTGTTTTTTGGGGGGTTTTTTTGGAGGTGAGAGAGCCTAAATGGAAAAGAGAGAAGAACTGAGCAAGTATTCTTTGCATTTTAAAAGGATATGTAAGAAATGGACAGCAGGAGCTTAAGTAAGAATTCCAAGCTGGTTGAGACTGATGGTTCACCTAGCTCAGGCCCCAATTCGTTCTTCTGATGGTGGTCATCCAGATGTCACAAGGAGGCTGGGCATTATGGCAATACCCATCTGCTCTAGTTAATCCCCAGCATCTGGTGGTGTAAGGTATGTTGGCTGAGAACATGGTGACTGTTCTTCTCTGATAGCCACTAATAGATGGAAAGTATCCATTTGAAACCTGTTTATCACCAGCAGCCACGGTGGAATTAGGTAATGAACTTGGGAGCTGCCGCTAAATTGCATATTACAGTTGTATGTAATTAGAATAATTTGCATCTCATTTTTATAAACATGGCAGATGCTAGACTACAGTTGGCAGCTGCAGTGCACTAATTCTAATTTTACAGTATTTTTATCCTGAAATTATTACTCTGAAATGCTTTAACTGCAAGCCATCTTGAGCTACAAGTCCCTTCTTGCAATGATCTTGGTTCATCAGAAGAAACTGAACCACAAGCCCTATGAATCTAGGTTGCCTCTCGTTTTCCTTCTCATTTTCAGTTGTGTTGATTGTTGTTGTTGTTCAGTCATTTAGTCGTGTCCGACTCTTCGTGACCCCATGGACCAGAGCACGCCAGGCCCTCCTGTCTTCCACCGCCTCCCGGAGTTGTGTCAAATTCATGTTGGTCGCTTCGATGACACTGTCCAACCATCTCATCCTCTGTTGTCCCCTTCTCCTCTTGCCTTCACACTTTCCCAACATCAAAGTCTTTTCCAAGGAGTCTTCTCTTCTCATGAGATGGCCAAAGTACTGGAGCCTCAGCTTCAGGATCTGTCCTTCCAATGAGCACTCGGGGTTGATTTCCTTTAGAATTGATAGGTTTGTTCTCTTTGCAGTCCAGTTGTGTTGATTGCCATACATCAACTGCCACTCAAACTGATTCCAAGAACACTTTGGGAAAGCATAGTCACAACAAATTTGGTGGTTCCTTTTGTTGGTCTTGTTGACCTCTGGAAGAGCAGGCTGAGGTTGGCCACAGACAGATTTGGTCCCTTGTTTGCAGATCACAGTCTCACACTAGATGAACACCAAAGCTGCAGCGCTGATCATTCTTAAAAGAGAACTAAATTATGACTCAGTGGCTTAGTGAGAGAAAGCTTTAAATCTCAAGGTCTAAGGGCACATCAACTTGATGCAGACAGCAAGAGAAAGCCAATTCACCGGCTTGAGGCTGGCGACGGGTGCTTAGCAATAATGATACCTTTTAAGAATGGCATCTTCCAGAGCCAAAGATGTAAAGCTAGCTGATTATCAAGGGACTGAATTGCCACAGCCTTCTGTCAAGGATAATCTGATTTCACAAGTTGTCCCACTGAATCAAATTAATTCCTGTGATTTATTGACGTGAGCTATAAATATTGACCAAGGTGGACAGAAATTCACTAATTAACTGGAGGGACTCTAAACTCCCCTGGCTTCAGCCAAAGACATAATTAGATACTAGAAATAAAACTTCAGTTTCAAGCTTTCTTGGCGAGTGTGCGTGCATTAGTTTTCAAAGCTTTGCACTGGGCTTGAAAGCTGGGGAGGTATTTTCTTAAAATATTCCTCACTGAATCCTGACAAAATGAATATACAGAACACAAACCATCTTTCGGAGTTTAAACTCCTCCATATTATGCAAAGTAAAGCAAAGAAAGTGTGCTGCTTATATACACCACTCATTAAAGCAGTCTCTGGGCAGTATACAATTTAATGATGCAGGCAGTGCATTACCTTCACCTCCAGCGAGCTGGGTATTTACTAGTTTACTGACCTCGGAAGGCTGGAAGGCTGAGTCAACCTCAGGCCGGCTACCTGAGCCATGGATTGAACTCAGGTCAAAAGCGGCATCTTTAGTCCAGTACAAGTCCAGGAAAATGCAGCTGTGTTGGTCTCAGTATGGTGTGACTGAGTTGTGGGCCCAACCTGAGGCTCTGAATGCAGGTTCATGCACTCCCCTACCCCTCGAATTCCACTGTGTCAATATGGCTGAGGCTCTGGAATGCGTGGTGTGTCAGATCTTCTCCAGGTGCCATGAGTTTGTCAACCACTCCATTGCATTAGGGACGTGGTGGCGCTGCAGGTTAAACTGCAGAAGCCTATGTGCTGCAAGGTCAGAAGACCAGCCGTCGTAAGATTGAATCCAGGCGACGGAGTGAACTCCCGTCGCTTGTCCCAGCTCCTGCCAACCTAGCCATTCAAAAGCATGCAAATGCAAGTAGATAAATAGGTACTACCACGGTGGGAAGGTAATGGCGTTCCATGTCTAGTCGCACTGGCCACGTGACCATGGAAATAGTCTATGGACAAGCACTGGCTCTATGGATGGAGATAGGGATGAGCACTGCGCCCTAGAGTTGGACACAACTGGACTAAATGTCAAGGGGAACCTTTACCTTTTAACACTGCATCACTCCACATCTCTTCCCCCACCTCCTTAAGGCATTCTTCCCTCCTACTTCTCCAGTTCTCAAAGGTTCCTCTTTTCCCTGTTTTCTGCCTGCCTCGCTGATGTAGGTGTGATACTCACTGCTTCCAGGTCTGAGGTGTCCCCCTGCCAGGAGTAGGGCCCCTTTGAGTTAGAAGGAAGGACCTTAGTTCATGATAAGGCCCACATGCTTTTGAAAAAACATATGCAGTTAATAATCCATTGCCTAGACCTGATGTAGGAAAAGGCTGAGTTTTCTATGAGATGTTCTTTCTTTCTTTCTTTCTGAACATATCTTCCAGAGGAATACAAAGAAAGCCCTAGTGGCCAAATTTATCTCTTACACTGTTGAAGCAGAAAGAATTGAAATATGCATTCTCTATGTTCAGAAAAACCCATACAGAAGCATTCATTGTTATTATACAAAAGAAAATGAAAATGGCATTCTTGACTCTGTAACGGAGACTGTTTTGCACTGAAAAGTCAACACTTATTGATTTGCATTATGAACTATGTGTTTTATATCACCAGCTTCACGAGAGATTTTGATCTAATAGGCAATTATGGACATAATAATTGCATATAAAATATAAATTGTTAACCATAAATATAGATATACAGTTAACAATTGCCTCTGTAGAAACCGCTCAAAATTCTCTTGTGACAAATACACACCAAATGGGGGGTAAATGGACTGGGTTTTGCGTTTGCTGAGCCATGGGGAAGCAGCTGTTGAGGACTGCTGCTGGAGAAGCAGAGCTGTGGCATTAGTTTATAATGGGGCCAGCTTGTGGTGTCTTCACTAGTGAATTTTGGAGTCAACCATTGAACAAGGGATTGACTACTCAGTAGCTGGAATCCACTACTGATTTGCAACTAGAGTAAGGCTCATTGGAATGAATGGAATTTATGGAAGAGATGATTCACCCAAACCCCACTAATTACAATTTACTACTGGATTCAAATACAATCTGAACTGGCTATGGTAGCCAAAGGCCAAGTGAGCTGATAGTAGGCAGTTGGAAGGTGTGCTGATTCCAGACCTCTCCTAGCTGATAGGTATTGGAAATTAGCTAGGGTATGACGATGTAGTCATGTTGTTGTTTGTTGTTTAGTCATTCAGTCATGTCCGACTCTTTGTGATCCCATGGACCTGAGCACGCCAGGCCCCCCTGTCTTCCACTGCCACCCGGAGTTCGGTCAAATTTATGTTGGTCGCTTTGATGACACAGTCCAACCATCTCATCCTCTGTCATCCCCTTCTCCTCTTGCCTTCACACTTCCCCAACATCAGCGTCTTTTCCAGGGAGTCTTCTTTTCTCATGAGATGGCCAAAGCATTGGAGCCTCAGCTTCAGGATCTGTCCTTCCTGTGAGCACTCAGGGTTGATTTCTTTCAGAATGGATAGGTTTGTTCTCTTTGCAGTCCAGGGGACTCTCAAGAGCCTCCTCCAGCACCACAATTCAAAAGCATCAATTCTTCGGCGGTCAGCCTTCTTTATGGTCCAGATTTCATTTCCATGCATCGCAACTGGAAAAACCATAGCAGGAGATCTCTACAGGCTGATTTCTTAACTACATTCGCCAGCTGTGAGAAGCTCCACACAGTTTTCACTCAGGTTATGGAACTGATTTGGTCAAAGTCTGAACTCCTATGTGCCCATTCAGACTTAATCTGAAGAGAAGAGAAATGATCAAAAATGGGTCTGAAATAAGTCTAGATCCACCCAATTGGCTTTATTCTGAATTGGCAATTCAAACACTAAAGAAAATTAGAGGATGTTGCAAAAGAATGCTATATAATAAGAACAGGGGTGGGGTGGGGTGTGACAGGGTGAGGAAGGTGGCTAGAATTTCCCGAAGTTGAAAGGTCCAGCTTCCGATCCCACCAAGTATCTGACCAAGGTTTTATTTATTCATTTCATTTCTATCTTGTCTTCCTCTTAATGCAGAGATCCTAATGCTCTCGTTCTTTCATGTACTTCTAACCCATTAGTTCCCAACCTTGGGTTCCCAGATGTTTTTAGACTACAACTTCTAGAAATCCTGGCCAGCACGGCTGGTGCTGAAGGCTTCTGGGAGCTGTAGTCCAAGAACACCTGGGAACTCAAGTTTGGGAACCAATGGGATAGAACTACATGAAATATAGCCTCAAGCTTTTATTCCATTGTTAGAAATGGATCATAGAAAAAAAGGTTTCAATGAGTGCTTTGGTAGGAGTTGATTTTCAGCCTGAGTATCTTTTGCTTTATCTCCAAGAATTCATATTTTCTTAATTTAAATAGCCTGGCTTAAACCTTGTGTTGCCTTTCATGATTTGTCTGTCTGAAGAGCAAAGAACTTCATTTCCACCACTGCAAATATCTTCATTGCTCTGAAAGAGAAGTAGCACTCAGCTTTGCTTTTGCTAAAAACAGCTTCTTCCCATCTTTTCTTCTTTCATAACCAGAAGTGAATTTCCAGTCCCTTCAGTTTCCAAAACAAATAAATATGAAGGGGAAAAATGGACAAGTGTAGCTCACCAGAGGTAGCAAGGGGAGAAAATTTGGCTCCACCAAAGTTGCCTACATACAGTTTGTTGTATCAATGTCCAACCATCCATCATGGGTTTTGACAGAGTGTAGCTAGAGAATGCTAAGGACTGATTCTAAGAGGGAAACCAGGTGGATGTTTTATCATGCTCCTCATGGGCATATAAAGATGACTGTTTAATCATCTTAACCACTCCCACCTTATCCCGGCAGAATAGCCAGGGAATTCTGTGTGTGGGTGGATGAATGTGTCCCATGCTAAAACATCTTCAGCAAAATCCATGTTTTCCTAGGGATGTAAATAGATCCTCTGCTTTTTCAAAAAGGTTTTGGCCTCTGTCTCAGAACGCGTCAGGCGTAGCAGTGGCGATGTGACTCATCGTGGTCATGCGACGTCCATTTATCTTATTTCAATCAGATTTCCATTTTGAATTTTCATTTGCATTTCCAGCTCAAAGGGAGGAAAGGGAGGGGTGCTGATCAGTTCCAAAGTGAAATGTGAGAAGATACGGTAGGAAACAGAAAGGATAGAAAAGGACTGAGAACAGGCTACTGCACACGCACGGACAAAAAGAACATTGTCTGGATCCTGTCACATTTTGCAAATGGACAGAGGCAACCAGGAGCATAAGTTCCCTCCCCCCGCCTCTGTTTTCAATGCAACCCTCTAAAAACAAAAATGAATCCGTGGATGTATTAACAACAAAGACGTAGTTCTCTCCAGATTTCATAGTCCTCTACACAAGCATTACCTGCCTCATTGTTCTTTTTAAAAACTAGGCTATGTTTAGCTTGGGGTTTTACATAAACTGTGTCTTGTCTGACAATCTGAGCATAATCTAGATCCTCCTAATAATATCCGAGGGCCATGCGCTGCCCTACATCCCTGTGCACAGTTCTCTTTTGACATGAGTAGGTGTCCCACATGCCGAGTGAAATAACTAGGACGAGCCTTTGAACAATGGGGCTGTGCCTTGATCAGAGCTCCTGATTGTCAGGACGGCTGCGTGTTGCTTTTCTTGTCCCTTTGACATTAATTATGCAGTTAAGGTCCCTCATGCTGAGCATGGAGATCACTTGTCCCCAAAGCTGGCGATTAAAGCTAAAGCCCAAAATTGCCTGGACAACATTTTTAACCCTATGAATAATTCTCAAGCGGAATATGACAGGAACTCAAGGATCGGCAATCCTGGGTGAAGGACTCTGAAAATTACAATTAACAAATTAGGTAGGTAGGTAGGTAGGTAGGTAGGTAGGTAGGTAGGTAGGTAGGTAGGTAGGTAGGTAGGTAGGTAGGTAGGTAGGTAGGTAGGTAGGTAGGTAGGTAGGTAGGTAGGTAGGTAGGTAGGTAGGTTGGTTGGTTGGTTGGTTGGTTGGTTGGTTGGTTGGTTGGTTGGTTGGTTGGTTGGTTGGTTGGTTGAATGACTGAATGATTGAATGATTGATTGATTGATTCTCCTTGTCCTCTTGGGAGGTATCACAGAAAAGATGTGGGCAAACTGCCCCCCTCTAGATTTTCTTGAATAGAAGTTTCCATCAGTCTCAACCAGGATAGCCAATGGTAAGGAATTCTGGGAGATGCAGTCGAACAACCACTGGCGGGGTTGGGGGATGTACTTTGGCACTTTGGCAATCCATCTGGGAGCAGAGCTTGTATAGCAAACCCTGCCACAAATTATGAATGGGTGGAACTATTTTTCTGTTTCACAAATATAGAAAAGTGCTGGCAGATTTCAGGGATTCCTTCCTGCTTATGGGAGCCTCACAATGCAGTGGTTAAACTACAGTACTGCAACCAGAACACTGCACATTATTTTTGACAGAATTTGCCTCCCAACAGAGATAAGGATAATTCAGATCACCCATTACTACTACATAGGGTCTTTTTGGAATTCTTGCATTTTGTTTTTCAAAAGGTTCATCCTCATCTTCTCGCTGATTCAGTGGTCAGTAGTAGACTCCAGTTACCGCGTTCCTTTTATACTTCACCCCAATTATATTTATCCAGATGTTTTCACTGGGACAACCAATTTCATCCTCCTCTATTTCTATTCTGTTTGACATATACTGCAAGTCCACCTCTCTTTCTATTCTTTCTCCTCTCTTCTTAAGTACACAATAATCTCTGCACTTCGGAAATAAGAATTGGAAATAAGAATTAGTAATCCACTTGTCAGAAAGATGGCTCAGAAAAGTATTCTGACAGAAGAAACGGGCTTCCATTTCAGTGGTTAACAAGGTCCTTCTGACATCTGTGCAATATCCTTACAGATTCTTCACTCTCCCTTTTCGGTTCCCTTTCCCCTGCGTTAATTAAATTCCTGATGACCAGTGATGGATAGATTTCAGCTAAGCCATAACATGTCAAGCTGATTTATCGAAGGGAGACGAGTATTTACTATTCTTGGCCTCCACCACAATTAATATTGAAAAGAAAAGGGTGCTATTTAAACAAGCCAGGCTGACTATTCATCTGAGCTGTAGTGACACATTACCCACCCCATCAATATGCAATTTTACCCCCTTAAAGGAGTTTTAAGCTTGTGAATGTTCTTTTGGGACAAGGGTTTCTGCATTGCCATTTATATATGGCATTAATGTACTGTGGTTGTCAATGTATTTGGAGTTAACTATGGCATGCCTTTTCTCCCTGTTGCTTTGGTGTCAAAGCATCACAGAAATGCTCTGTATAAGGATACATTCACAAGACACACATGATCCTATGCACGTTCGCTCCAGAAGTGTGGATCGGATTGAGATGTTAATGTGGAGTGTGTAATCACAGAGGAACAGAACTGGAAAAACATCAATTTCCTTCATTCTAGTCTGCCTTGTTCTGAAGTTTATGCGTATAAAGGCAAAGAGTGTAAAACTTGAACATGTTGGTGGAATGGCAATATAAAGATAGAAACAGGGAGGAAAAATCTACAGTTTTTGACTTTTAAAAGATGAATTCAGCACTAATCTTTTCTATTTTTATATGCATAGATAATAGTTCAGTTCTAAACAACAACAACAACAGCAAAACAAACCACCCATGGACTATGCATGTGGGGTATTGTACTTATCTGTCCACAATTCAGAATGCCTGGAAATGGCCCAATGATGCTGAACAACATTGTACTGATGTTGCCAGCAGGAAAAAGGATGCCAAGCTTTACCTAGGAAAGGGCAGCCTGAATGTTGACAACACCAATGGCAGCAGCCCAGATGGTCTACAGGATCCCCTCTTGTGCTCACAAAGTGACACCATCCAAGGGAAAATCCCAGAAGCTGACTCCTTTTTTCATCAGTTAACCGCATCTCACTGAAACACAAAGCAATTGTCAGGGCTGTTTTTTGTTTTTGTTTTCTTTTTGACAAGTTCTCTAGGTCTCTCTTGTTTGGGGGCACAAAGTCATCAAAATACTTCAAAGAAATATATTAAAATGTTGAATTATAACTTTGAAAAAAATTAGTCTTAACTGCCTCAAATTTGGCATAAAGTAAGAGCAGACTGTCTGCCACAACTGTGACAAACCTAGTGCTTCTATGGAGCCCAGTTTCACCATTATAATTTTTTTGTTTGGACTGCTCCATTTTTATAATGGCTTTGCAGAATGTTGATCTGCTCTGCTGCACAATATGATCACTGCACTCTCATGGGGCAACAATTTAACCCCAACAGACATTATGGATTAGACTCAGATGTAACTATGTTTTGAGTAGATTGCATGACATCAGTGGAGCAACTGGCCACAGACGGTTGCAGAGATTCTGACAGTTGTCATCAAAAATAAATTACTAAATAAATAGTGGAGAACTAGTGGACAATCTCAGACCCCATCCTTCCTATTTGCTTTTTGATCCCCTTTCCAGCATGTGGGATTTGGAAACTGTATTTATGGCTTGATATTGCTGAAGGAAGAAAGGGGGTGGGTAGGTGGGTGGGAAATAATATTTTCATTATGCCTTTGGACAAGGCATACATTTTAAGCGCTCAATTTTAGAATCAGACAAAACGTTATGGGGAGCTGAAATGACTTCTTAATAGTATCGAGCAATTTGGAAGCACTTAGATATGACATTGCCCGATCTGGCAGACCAGTTGTTGAAAGAAAATATCATTTATCAAAATAGCTTCCAAAACACTGTGTTTCGTAAGTGTTTCATGCACCTACTGATCAGTGTCAATCCTGGATGTTTATTTTCCCACCTCCCCACCTATTTAAAAGACAGGCATTGAAAACGGTAGGTTGCCTTGGCTAATATCTTGGTATTTGTACATTGGAAACAACAGGGTGTGTTGGTGATAGAAAAACAGCCATCTTTGTGATTCATCCCCTCCCCAAATCTTTTTTTGGTTGGATGGGGAGTGTGGAATACGGGGATATGATGTGCTCCTCTGTACTTTAGTGAGTGACTGCACTCTGACAGATTGTGGCAGCTTTTGAAATCTGTTGAGCAGGCCCTAGCTTTTGTAAACAAAGCAATCTATCGCTATGTGAGAAAGAGAGGGCCAAATAATTTGATGGAGGCCAGACGTCAGCTTATTACAGGGGAATTATTTTGCAGGCAAGTGTGAGGACAATGAATACATTAATAGATTATCAGGAGGACTAGGAAGAGAGAAACAATAATGAACTCAGAAATCGTGAAATCTGCATCCCACATTTATTATATTAATCTGCATATTTTAGGTCATTATTTCTTCAGGCAACTGGATTTGTTCTTGGCAGGGACAGGAAGAGAAAAGAGATGTGAAGAGTAGTGAAGCTGGTGGATAGCTCAGTGGCTTAGGTATCTGTTTGCAGGGCTAGAGGGTGGGAGTTTGATTCCTCAGTGTGCCTCCTTGACATGGGTTGGACTTGATGGTTAGAGATGGGCAAGAACTGGTTGTAGGAAGTTTAACAGGGGTAAGTGCAAAGTTCTGCACCTAGGGGAACAAACAAACAAACACTGAGTCACTAAATGGAGGATACTTGTCTCAGTAATACAGTGGTGCCTCGCAAGACGATTGCTTCACAGGACGAAAAACCCACGATCGCTATGGTGCCTTGCAAGACGTTTTTTCTATGGCCATGCTTCACAAGACTTTTTTCCCCCAAGACTGATGCCTCACAAGACGAATAAATTTCATTTGTCTCGTGAGCTTCCCATAGGGAACCTCGCAAGATGATTTTTTCGCAAGACAGCACTTCTCGCGGAACGAATTATAATCGTCTTGCGAGGCACCACTGTACTATGAGAGAGTAGCATCATGAAATTGTTATAAGTCACAAGTTGAATATGAGCCAGCGGTGCAATGTGGCTACAAAAAAAGAAAAAAGAAAAAAAAGGACAAATGCTATGTCAGGATGCATTGAAAAAAGTATATAATCCAAAACTGGTGAGATGCCAGTCTCCCTCCATCCAGCACCAGTTAGACTTCATCTGTATTGATTTCTAGACACCACATTTTAAAAAGGATGCCAGCAAACTGGAACAAATTCACAGAGGGAAAATTCACAGATTGGGAGACTGGAGACCAAGCTCTATGAGGAACGACTGAAGGAACTGGGCAAGTTTAGCCTTGAGAAAAGAAGACTGAAGGGTGATATAAGAGCACTTTTCAAATACTTGAAAAATAATCCTACAGAGGAAGGGCAGGGCCTGTTCTTGATTATCCCAGAGTGCAGGACACATCATCATGAGCTCAAGCTAAAAGGAAGTCAGATGTCAGCTCAATAGCAAGAAAATCATCTTAACTGTTAGATCAGTACAACAATGGAACTCATGACTTTGGAAGGTGGTGAGCATTCCAACCCTGGAGGCGTTCAAGAGAAAACTGGACAACCCTCTGTTAGATCCGCTTTGATTTGGATTCCTGCCTTGAGCAGAGGGTTGGACTTGATGGCCTTAGAGGCCCCTTCCAACACAGCTATTCTATGATTTTATGATTCTATGTTGGAGGACAGACAAGAGTGTCCAATAGAAAAGAAACACAGTGAAAGGCCATGTAGAGGAAGGAGCTCAAAAGTACCAGAACATGGAAAGTTACTTTGTAGAAGTAATTCATTCCTGATAATTGTTACTGTGTCTGAACAATTCATTGTTGTTACCTATTACAATATTTTCTTATGTTTCTTCTTGTGTTCCTTGTCACAATGTTCAGTGCTTTACTAGATGCTCCTTAACAGAAAAAAAGTATTTTAATTTGCTATTGTTTTAAATTATTCTGTAAAATGCTTTGGGCTCTAATTCTTGAAGAAAGGCAGCATATAAATGAAATTAATTATCTGTGAGCATCTAGTAAAGCACTGAACACTTAATTAAAGGTCACTCAAAAATGGCTTTAGAGAATAACGAGAATATACTTGTCGCACAGAATTGTTATTTTCCTTTTGAGGAATATAACTTCATTGTCCTTATTGCAGAAAAACTGGCAAGTTATTACAGATAACAATGCCACTTATTAAGTCGTTAGTTCTGACTTCTGAAAATGACTAGAGTGACTATAAATGAAATAGGACTGGATTTTATGCAAAGATGGTCTGCTAGTTAACTTGAGTTTCATAAACAGAAAAAAAAACTTGACGAAGCGTTGAAATACAGCACCAATGCATGCAGCCCTGATATATTTTTTCTGTCTTCTCTTTTCTAGATCACCATGCAGATTGGTATTCTTAGATTTTCTCCTTTTTTGTCTGAGATCACTTTTCTTTTCATTCGTGCTCAGTTAAAGAGGCAAACCTTTGGACGAGAAAGCCAGGTATTGAAATGTCTATAAATACGTTTAGATATCTTTTCCTCCCCTTTTTAACTCATGCGGCTGGGCATTGACAAATTCCCTGAATAACAAAGACTAAATTGTTGCTTTGTGCCTGATAACCTGTCCTCAAATGATTGTTCTTCACAGGTCTGCTAAAGTGATTACAGTGGTGCCTCGCTTAACGAGTGCACCGTTTAACGAAAAATCCGTATAGCGATCCCTTTTTGGGGATCGCTATACGGATCAGCCCCAATCGCCGCACTCGCTTTGCGACGATTGGGGCGTCCGGCGGCCATTTTGGAGCCGCCGAACAGCTGATCGGCGGCTCCAAAATGGCCGCCGCATGACCCGAAATGGCCCCTATCAGCGTTTTTGCGCCCTCCCCTTGCTTACGGAGGTCGCGAAAACGCTGCAGGGGGGCATTTCGGGTCATCCGCGGCCATTTTGGAGCCGCCGATCAGCTGATCGGCGGCTCCAAAATGGCCGCTGGACGCGAAAACATCGCTGGGGGGGTAAGTTTGCACACTTATTGGAACGCATTAAACTAAGTTTAATGTGTTCCAATAGGTTTTCCTTACCCGCACAGCGATGTTTTCGTATAGCGAAGGTTAATCCGGAACGGATTAACCTCGCTATACGGGGCACCACTGTATTTCTCTTTAATAGTCAGCACAATGCAACTGCATTCTGTGGTCATAATAATAATTGCCTGCCATGAAGTCAACGCCAGCTTAGACCAGTTCCTGCCAGGGTTATCTAGGTATTGAATATTCAAATGTTTACCGTTCCCCACTTTTGGAGGGATGTTTGCCCTGGGGCTGTGCAGCTCGCCCAAGGCCACACAGGCTGGCTCTTATCCCATGAAGCACAGTGGGAAATCCAACTCTCAGCCTCTGACTCAGCTCAGTATCTAATTCATTGAGCAATGCATCTTGCAAAAACAGATAGAAAATAACCCTTAACAAGAAGGGCTACAGCATCAAAGAATTCCTCATCCATACATGGTGGAATTGTTCATATGATCAAACCGTTTTCAAAGGCCGTGTTTGAAAATCTCCCAAACAGAACTCACAGATCTGTACAGATAATGCTGTAGTAGTTCTTTTGATGAAAACGCATAGGCATCTTCTTCATAAGGATCTCATGCAATTTTTATTAGTAGTGGCTAGACTAAAAGATTGCTAGATACCCCGGTAACAACAACAGCGAGTTACACCATAACTGTGTGGCTATTAAGAGTATGGAAAACAAAATTGTCAGAAAGAGGGATTCATCAAAGTCTATTGAACAGTGAGGCAATGACGAGTGACTTATTTATGGAAACATTATTATCTTATATTTCTGGCATCTCTGTCTGACAGGACTCTCTGCTTTTTTGTGGAGGGGTGTGATCAGCTGCAAAGAGGAAAGGGGAGATGGAATCAACAAACTGTGCTGGACAAGAAAACAGGAGATAGCATCGTGACGTTATCAGAAGCACCACACAACCTGGCTTTTGGACAAGCTTCACCCAGATCTTCTTACACTGGCCTTTTTGTGTTGTGTCCCTAGTTAACCCCATTGTTTTATTCAGAGCTGGCAGGAAGGGATCATTGTAGCCTCTACATGTTTAAAGTTAACTATGGCCATGGCTACATATTCCTTTTGGTCTGCTTGGTCTGATAGTTCTTCCTCTTTACGTTGTTCCTTTAAAAAACGTATGTTATAGTGTAGTAGCACCTTCACTGACATCAGGGGCAGGGCAAATAAGTCTACTCTCACAGAGAAATGCTGGGTGCCACCACTCAAAAGATCCTGGCCAGAAATTCCATACATGGAACATTCTACATAGGATGCTGTTGCAGGTGGAAATAGAATAGGGGATGGTTTCTTTCAACCCTCCCTTCCCCCACAATTCCTGTCTTTCCTCAGAATCTTCTCTGGAGGTTTGGGTGCCTCAACCCCCAGACGAACATCAAGGGAAGTCTCAACAGGGATGCTGAAAGGAAAGGGAAATCGGTGTTGATATTCTTTGTCCCCACACCTTCCCCCAGAAGAGCCTCCACTGGCCATTGTGTCCCTCTTCCTCGCAACACCTGGGAAAATAATGGAGCATAGAGAAAGAGAACTGAAGTGGAGAGAGAAAAAGTGCCCCATCCAATAGGATAGCAAACATAATGCTTTTTAAATGACAGTATAACTAGTACAGTCTATGACATCTGAATACCCAGGATCAGTACAGTATCTGCTGATTCATTTATCCACCATCTGAAAATATTAAAATTATTTTTTAAAAATCCTAGAAATATTTATTTCTAAAGATGATGTTACCAGAACTGGGCACTAGAGGGAGCCAGAGACCGTGCTGTGTATAAGCACTTTCTAGAGAAATATATTTCTACAATATCAGAACTGGCCACTAGAGGGAGCAAGAGACCATGCTATTTATATATTCACTATTAAAAGAGAATTTGCTATAATGTGTATTTTTCAGCATTATCCAATCCCTTGTAGATACAGGGGTCCTACCGTAATGATCAGCCCAAGCATGAGTTACATATACATTTTATTATCTGCATTTCTGGGAATTCTTAGAGTTGCAATCCAAAAAGAAAATGCTTTTAAGATCTAAGGAAAGTGAGCTGTGTGTGTTCTTTTCCAGGTCAATCTTCTCTTTTTTGCACCTCTCTTGGGATTAACTGCTCTGATCTGCAGTAGTTTTTCAAAGCTGCAGAAAGAAAGGGTTCTTTTGCATCACTTCCTAGTTGATTCCTTCTACCCAAAGATGCCATGGAACCTGGGAGGTCCTTCATGCCAAAGGTCAGTTTTATCACTGTAGATGCTCTCCAAAGCTAATTAACTAGAGCAGGCAACGAAGAAATAAAGCGAGTTTAGAAGAAAACGAAAACGTCTACCCAGGCTGCCACTTCAAAGATGGAGGGTTTTTAAAATCAAAAACTCAAATACCTGAAAAGCAATCAGGAATTTAAATGGGATGCTCTTGAGCATACGAAAAGGCAACCGGTTATCTGGAGGCGAGGAACTATTTATTCTTTCCAGACAAACTTTTCAGCTTTACCGCTTCCGGAACACCAGCCGGGAACTTTAAAAGAATGTTTCGTCTTGACTTGCAGAAATCCTGTCTTCACAGATCCAGGGCTTGGCGTCTTTGTCTAAAGGATCTCCACCATCGCTTGCGGAAGAACAGCAAGCCAATGGAAGCGGCGCTCATAGCGAGGGCTGTTAGAACTCTACAAAAAAGAGAGCAGATGTTGGGATTCTCTGGGAATCTGAATTATTTATGGCTCATTCAGAGCAACGCTGGCAGGGTATGAGTCTTTTATAGATCTCTGAAGTGCAGGCATGAAAACTGAGACCGTATTCATGCACCTGCATACTTTTAATTATAAACCCTATGGATTGTGCGGTGGTGAGCCATTTAGAACTTTGGGCTGAATTGTTCCAAGATTAATTCAATGCTCCCCTCATCCCCAGAAATCCTCCCTTTTGTATGTTTCCAGTTTTTTCCCCCCTCTCCATGTTGTTACGCTTGGGAAGAGTCAAGGGGGGAGGGGTTCAATTTTTTTCCTAGGCGCATCCCCTTTTAAAATAAGGTGACATTTGAGAAGAGGAGCAATGAAAGAGAACGAAGCATTCATAAACCCAACATGCCTGCCTTCTGACCCACACTGGCATTGAGTGTTGCTGCTTCCCATTAATGTTAATGGGACTCTGTGCAAGCACTGGGTAATTGCTAGAAATCAGCCCTAGGCTCAGAGCTGGGTGAGTTTAAGGCTATGTATGTGTTAGCCATTTCATGCATAATCCACAGAAAACCAATTAGGCTATAACTGAAGGAACTCCCCCTTTCTTGGCAACCTTGGAGCCAAAATCAGAGAAGGATGAGGAGCAGAAGATTTTTGTCTTTTAACCTTCTCCATTCTGGATAGGGGACATCGTCATGTCCAGAGACAGAACACTCACTTTGTATCCAGAAAGTCAGATCTTACCTTCTCTGGATACCAATCCTACCTAATATCATGGACAGTCAACAAGTAGCTTATTCAGTGCTATGGGAAATTATATAAGCCAAAGAGCTGTTAGACAACTAACAAATCTGGCTTCTTTTTTTTTTTTTTTTTTTTTAATAATGAGGGTAGAGGACAAAGTTCATGGTTCTTAGGATGACCCTAGATATTTCCTAAACAACAAAAGGAAAAACAAAAACAACAACTTCAAGGAGTTTTGTACTTCTGAATAAGTGGGTTTATGTCAAATCAAATATATTTGTCTGTAAGATGCCAGAATATTCTTCTTCTTTTTTTGCTGGAATTCCCAGGGTGCTGCATAAAGATTCCATTTTTGTTTCAAGACACAGCTGAATATCTCTGTTACAAATATTTACAAAAATACAAAACACAAAGAATACTTTCTCCACCAGAAAACACCAACAAAAACTCTTTATAATGGCCTGTAAAAGAAATTCAAAAGTAGTTATGTATTGGCCATTATGCCTAACTATATTATATATTTTTCATTATACCTAAAAATAATTTTGTAACTTTTTGGATTTATTTACAAGCAACTAGGCCAGAGTAACTAATTACTTTAAACTAAACTACTTGTAGTTAGTTATTTCCATTCTATAGTTTGGTGTAAGCCAAAAATGTTGAGGGACCTTTGGAGATTCCTACCTGGATCTTCTGAACATCCCATCCATTCTTAAGAAAGGAACAAAATGCTACTCAAATATTAAGTTACGAGTTTTCTCTTCTGTTTCTTTGGCTTTCTCCCTCTTTGTACAATACCATAACGAATTGAAACTCTGTTTAAGGGCTCATCTTCCTTTCAAAGGGACAGACTTTGGATTAGTTTGGGCAAGAAACTCTTTCCACCCCATCTATCATTTTTCCGCAACAGCGGAATTCATATTCAGCCCTTCATGTTGAATTTTCCTCCATGACGTTTCTTCACTCTTTGCGTGTGTTGAAAAACTGGCACTCTGCAGGTGCAGGCTGATGTGAAAATTCTCAGCGTTTGCACCTGACTCTGGAGCATTCTTTGCGTGCAATCAAGTGTTACCATCTGGACCTGCTTGAAACACAGAGATGAAAGGCTTCTCTGGTGTACCGGTGAATGGCAGGGGTGTGAGACTATTTCAAGGGGCTCCCTGGAGCTTCAGTTACATTACAGAACTCTCCATTTATATCTTATCTATTTTTGTATATGCAATTCTAAAGAAAAACTAAGTAGAAAACCAGCCTGAAATGGATCTCCCGTCACTGTGAAAACAGTCCATAAATCCAGTGCACTGTACAGACAGCAAAGGTATCCAGTACATGAAACCCCAAGATTCAAAATTTTGACATTTCACACCGAGGAACAATAGATGCCACCATAATTGCAATATTCTGCACTTTATATATCTACCACATTTCTAGCATCTCAAGAATAATTCATGTGCTAGGCTGACATGTGTCAGTCACTCGCATCACGTCATATCATGTGCCAGATGTCTCAACTAGTTTCCATAAAGATGCTGTCAGTTTTGTTGACCCTGCTGGAAATGCAATTTGGATTCTGAAATTGTAAGTGGAGCACACGGCGCCCTGTATGCCTGATGAAACAGCAACAATTGCAAAGGGTTGATCAGGCATAAATCATTAGAAGGCAAGAAAACAAGTGGTATCTAAAAACCCCACATGCTTTTGAAGTAACACACGGATTGCAAACTTGGTAATTAGTACTTTCTTAGATGAGAATAGGAGAGACAGAAAAAGATGGCTATTGCTTCCTATCTCCCAGAAATACCATTCTGCCATTCACTAAATCTCAAGCCAGTGGCTTGCTACAGCTCAAATTCAGATACCATGATGGAGTCTACATGATTTGTGTTAGGTCGGCTATTTTGAGTGAGGAACTATATTATAGAGGTGAAGTCAAATGCCAGGCAGCCAAAGTTTGTGTGTGTGTGTGTGTGTGTGTGTGTGTGTGTGTGTGTCTTTCTTTCCTCCTGTGTTTCAGAATTCCACAACTTTCCTAAAGATGTGTCATGTTATACAGTGAATTTTTAAAAACTATATGCATCAGAATTCCCAGGACAATTATGTAATAATATACATGTTGTCAATTAATACAGCTCTCTCCATAGCTTCTGGACAGGCTTCTGTCAGTGGAATTGGGAGGGATGTGATTTTTATTCCCTCACTCAGCATCCCCTTTCTCCAACATGCAGTGTAAGGTTGAAGGTAAGTATTGGGGGAGATTTTCCTTCAGCTGACATTTCCATACAAAACACTCAGCAAACAAATTTTGCCTTATTGCTGAAGATGTGACCAAAATTCACCAGGGAAGCTTAGGTGAATCTGCTTCGAAGTCTAACTTTTACGTACGGTGGCTGCATGTCCTCTTATAAAGGAAAGAGTTCTCTATATTGAGCTGCCAGCATCCTCTTTTTGAATCTCATGTAGGCATTCTAGCGCAGGCAGGCTACCTGGAAGCAGCAGCAAAAACAATCTAAAGAAAGGAGGAGAGAATCATTAAAAAAATCAAGGAAAAAATAAATATCCAAGACAGAAGCACAGAAGACACACGATGGGAGGCACCAGGGATGAGCACACCCACACAGAATGAGTGACACAGTGAAAGAACCTCCCAATGGGTTTGAACCAATCCAGGCCCTTTGACACCTTCAAAATTCCCAATCCTCCTCTCCTAGATATTCTGACTGGCTGCTCACAGCAGCCCTCATGCTGCTATTGGATAAAGAATTTCCAGGGTGATTTGACAAAGAGTGAAAGAAATGCCTAACAAAAAAGGAAAACACAAAAGAACGCAAACTTTCATGTTTCCCTCTTTTGTTAATAAAACTAATTTGTATTTTAAAGGCTCTTTTTGGGGGGAATTGGTGAAAGAAGACAAAAATGAAGAGAAGAAACACTTTCATGTTTTCCATCTTTCGTTGAAGCCCAAAGGTCCCATCCCTAGCATCTGTTATAAAAAATAAACATAAACAAAAATATCACTAGCCAATGCTAGAAACAACAGTCCGGGAGCTGTGGTTATGCTAAATTAAAGCAATGATTGTGGCACCCACTTATTTCCCATGGGATCTTAAAGGAGATCCTGCAGCAGTCTTATACCACATTAACAGCCATGTTTCACCCATAGAGAATCCTGAGATTTGTGGTCTGGTGATCCACTTAAGATTGTTTGCTACCAACAGAGCTGTCTAGCTCACTCTCTTACATTACTGTTGATTAGAATCTCCACCAAACTGCAAATACCAGGTTTCCCTAAGATGCAACCATCACAGTTAAAAGGGTATCGAACTTCTTTGATGGTGTAACATACATACATTTCCATTTTAATTTGGAATGTGGGCATCATATTTTTGTGGACACTGGATCAAAGGGGTTTAATGATTTTTGTTCACCCTCTCATCTTAGTCAAAGGGATTTTCTTTCTTTTCTTCTTTCGGGCTTTGGCACTGGGATGAAAATTTTGCACTACTGGCTTTTCTGAGGTCAACACTCTAAAGAAAGGAGGAGAGACAGAAGCACAGGAGACACACGATGGGAGGCTAACAAGTGGAGGAACCTGAACACTGAGGGATGCAGACCAAAGAACTGAGGGGTAGAAATCAAGCCAAGGATTGTCCAGTCAGGTGAGAATGTCACCAGTTCATTCAGAAGCTGCAGAGGCTGTCTGATTTGTGAGTAGGTAAAGGTAAAGGTTCCCCTTGACATTTTAGTCAACCATGTTCGACTCTAGAGGGCGGTACTCATCCCCATTTCCAAACTGTAGAGCCAGCGTTTGTCCGAAGACAGTTTCCGTTGTCACGTGGCCAGCACAGCTATACACAGAACGCTGTTTACCTTCCCACCGAGATGGTACCTATTCATCTACACACATTTTTACATGCTTTTGAACGGCTAGGTTGGCAGGAGCTGGGACAAAGCGATGGGCGCTTACTCCGTCACATGGATTCAATCTTACGACTGCTGGTCTTCTGACTCTGCAGCACACAAAGGCTTCTGCGGTTTAGCCCACAGCGCCACCACGCTATTGTGAGTAGAGATTGGCACAAATCACTGGTTTGTTCATCTGGTTTGTGAGCAGAGATCAGCACGAATCACTGGTTCGTTTGTCTGGTTTGTGAGTAAAGATCGGCATGAATCGACAGTTCGTTTGTCTGGTTTGTGAGTAGAGATTGGGACGAATCACCGGTTCGTTCGTCTGGTTTGTGAGTAGAGATTGGCACAAATCACTGGTTCGTTCGTCTGGTTTGTGAGTAGAGATCGGCACGAAACACTGGTTTGTTTAGTGGCTGAATAGGTGTTCTGTGCTTCAAAGCCCCACATTCTTTAGTCGGCACCCACTTGGAAGCAGTGCCCCAGCTTCCCTGCCCCACTTCCTCCAGGAGCTGCCTCTGAGTGGGCACCCACAGGAGGAGGGGCGACAATGAAGCACCAAGCACCTGTTCAGCCATTCAACAACCCCGAATGAACCACCGAAGGGGCAGTTCATACCCATCTCTATTTGTCAGTTAGGGTTGCCAGAAGAGATGGGCAAAATGATGAATCAGGGTGGTTTGTGGTTCATTGTGAATCCCCAGAAAATCCTAATGCCTCCACCCCCTTTGCCACTTGCCCACCCCCTTCCCACTGCCCCCATTGCCTCCCTACCTGCTCATGCCTCTTCCTCCTCTTCATCTTCCACTATATTAAGAGATAGTGAACTCCCACTATCTTTAGAGACAGGGGAATCAATGGATCCTATTCTAGTTGTGACTTACAACACTAAGCAGAAGGACTTCAACCACCAACACCTTAATGCTGAACGAAAGGATTCTAGAACCATTTGGGGTGTGTTTAAAGCCACCTCAACAACAAAAATAAAATTAGGTGTTGTTTTCTCTAAGATATGCCTGCCCACTTGGAGATGTGAAAAAGCCCTTTGGAGGATGGAGCAGATGGAAAAAATCTCTCTCAGCCAAGAAAAAGATGGTTGTTCCTTTCTTAGGATCAAACTATAGATAACCCATTTATTAAAAGAGGAAATTCCTTAAATGCTTTTTGTTACAACAGGAACTTTCTTCACCCACCAGAATGTGTACATCTGGTTGCTGTGTTTTGGAACAGTCTTTAGGCCATAAGTACCTTCTTCCTTTGTATTTTGAAAGCACATCAAATGCTGAAGAGTCAATAAAAATATGTTGATTTCTCACTTTCCGCTTCCGTTTTTGAACTTCATACATTTGCTATGTCCTTCTTCAAATTTGAAGTATACTAATGTTAAGAAACAAAGGGCAGAATCCTGTTTGTTCCTTCCCCTTGTGCAATGATCTATTGTACATGTGGTGGCTAGTTTTCCCAAGTATGCCAAAGGAGAGATTACTAATAACTTTGTGCAAGCTCAAAAACTGCCCGTCTGGTCACAGAACAGACCTTGGCAAAGATGGAAGAAATGAATAGGATTCTGCCTACACTTCTATTGATGAGCCAGGTGTGACGAATGAAACAGACTGAAATTCAGCAGCCTTATAAATAAGCATGCAGAACTGAGATCAAGCTAGGAATATGTCAGGTTGAAGTTTTGCAAATGAATAAAAGATAGGAGAACGCTCCCCACCATCACCACCGCTTCTATCATTCATTTCATTTCTAAAGCACATATCTGCATTGAAGTCCCTATGTCCGTGCATCTGGAAAGTGTGCATTTATTTTTGAGGCAATTCACATGTGCTCTTTCTTCAATAGCTGTGCTCAGAAGGTGGGCCTGAAACAGAGAGGTAGGTAAAGGTAAAGTTTTCCCTTGACATTTAGTCCAGTCATGTCCAACTCTAGGGGACGGTGCTCATCCCCATTTCCAAGCCATAGAGCCAGCGTTTGTCCAGGCTTTAGAAAAAATGTAAGAAGTGTCTGCTTATTTGAGTCCTAGATCCAGTACCTATCTCCCACCATAGGTAAGAACCTGTAAACGTTCCTGTTTTGGACTAGGTAAAGGTAAAGTTTTCTCTTGACATTTAGTCCAGTCGTGTCCAACTCTAGGGGACGGTGCTCATCCCTGTTTCCAAGCCATAGAGCCAGCATTTGTCCATATACAGTTTTCGGGGTCACGTGGCCAGCACGAGTAGACATGGAACGCCATTACCTTCCCACCATGGTGGTACCTACTTATCTACTCGCATTTGCATGTTTTCAAACTTCTAGGTTGGCAGGAGCTGGGACAAGCGACGGGGGCTCACTCCGTTGCATGGATTTGATCTTACAACTGCCGATCTTCTGTCTTTGCAGCACAGAGGCTTCTGCAGTTTAACCCATAGCACCACCACATCCCTTGGAACAGAGAGGTACAGTAGTATAAACATAAGAGGTACCTCCTGGGGAAACTGATGGTACGCAAAGGGATTAGGAGTTGCTTCCTCCATTCATGTCTTCTGGTGAGTGGGTTAATATATCTGAAGGAGAAAGAGCTGCTAATTATCTTTTGGCAGATATTAAGGTGCTTAGCAGCAGTCCAAAGTCACTGTGTCCTAGCAATTCATCACCCGGCTAAACCTTGCCTTTTAGCTTCCCCGTTTTTTGTTATTGCTGTCTAGGTTTGGCCGCAAAGGCATAACAGGAATGAAAACAGGAAAAGGAAGAGGGAATTCTGCCTTGCTTTACGATGACTCACTATCCGTGCTTCACAAGGAGGAGTTTCGTGATCCCCCCCCTTTTTTTGTGACCTGTAGAAGGAGAAATGATGAAATCGATTGGGGATGTTGAGTAAGGGCCAACCCTTCTGTGAGACATATTGAGGCCACTGCCGCTAGCCCACTTCTCCTCTTGGCGTGACAGAAATGTGTGGGCCACAAGGCCACCCAGCCTTTTCCCACAACTTAACCAGTTTCCTGTTCACAGATATGGAGAGAGGTATTACTCAGTTGCTCATACTGAAGTAAGAGTCAGTGACCAGGCCATTTTATCCCTTGCTGCAGGTAGCCAAATGTTTTGGGTTGGCCCTACTTTCAGTGCTCCTCACCTTTCTCCACACAGAAGCGGGGCCCATGTGGCCCTCCAGATCAAGCCCCAGCTTCTCTTATTATTTATTTATTTATTTATTTATTTATTTGATTTATATCCCGCTCATCTGGTCAAATCGACCACTCTGAGCGGCTTCCATAAAAAGTATACAGTGAAGCATGGCCTTGGTTTAATACTTATTACTGGCTTTGCATATTCTAGAGCAATTTACTATGCTAAGATAAAAGAAGACCTGGCCTATTTGAATCCATTGAGTAGCTGACGCACCAAATCCCCACCAATTCAATGGGCCTATTCCAGTGTGACTATACTAAGCAACTAGATTGCAATGACTATAAGGGAACTTTTTATGACCCACTCTCAGATCTCGCATCCATACACCCCCTGAGTAGCCTTCACAGGTTAACCTCTATGCTATGACACTCTAACCCCGGTTGGCCAGCAAATAATCATGTGCCATGAAGTCAGTTCTTGCCCAAGGCCACACAGGCTGGCTTTTCTCTTGGGAAAGACCGTAGGGAATCGAACTCCCAACCTCTGGATCCACAGCCAAATATCTAAACCACTGAGCTATCCAGCCAGCACCACCACCACAATAGTAATGTAATGTAGTAAATAGGAGTGCTCCTGACTTCCAAACCCAGTGGTGTAGCTACTCATGGATGCCTCCTGTGACTATGTATGGAACCTCACATAGGGTTTAGGCTTCAGAACATCCGAAGTGGAGAACAATGAGCATCCCCTGGATGCTGGATTTTTCTTTTCTTTTCTAAGTTTTGCTTCTGAAGTTTTTAAATGTTTTAAATTACTTAATGGATTTTTAATTATTGTTGTAGTTTGATTGCTTTTTAATCTGCAATTGATTGTGACTTTCGTATTGCTTGTTTTGACCAGCCTACGCATGCTCTTGTGGGGAAGCCCTTCTCACCGTCCACCAGCTTTGCTCACATCTTGGATGAGGATGAGAGACAGAGGCTTCTGGGGAGCTGCTCCCAGGGGGTGGACTGTCCATGCAAGGGAGACTGGGCAGAAACAATCTTATCATCACTTTTGGTAGCAAGGAAAGATCTTTTGATCTAAGCAGGCTTTTGGCAACTTAGGGAGAGAGACTGTACCATTCATTTTTCCCTTTGTGTTTTTTAATAATTTAATTTAATTTATATACTAGGGACGTGGTGCTGCTGCAGGTTAAACTGCAGAAGCCTCTGTGCTGCAAAGTCAGAAGACCAGCAGTCATAAGATTGGATCCACGCGACGGAGTGAGCTGTCACCGCTTGTCCCAGCTCCTGCCAACCTAGCAGTTCGAAAGCATGTAAAAATGCGAGTAGATAAACAGGTGTCACCTCGGTGGGAAGGTAATGGCATTCCATGTTTAGTCCCACTGGCTACATGACCATGGAAACTGTCTTCGGACAAACGCTGGCTCTACGGCTTGGAAACGGGGATGAGTACCGCCCTTAGAGTTGGACACGACTGGACTAAATGTCAAGGGGAACCTTTACCTATACCTATATACTGCCCCATTAGTTCAGAGGCACTATTTTGAGTGGTTTAGCAGGAAACTAAAACATATGTTAAATACATATGTAAACAGTAAAAATTAAACCAATAACTGTATAAAACCAAATGGCAGCAGAGATGATTTCCCCAATAATAGTAGGAAAGGCGGTGAACAGTCAACCAGGATTGGTGAGAAAAGCTTCCTAAATGATAGCAGGGAGGGAGCCAGGCATAATGTCTCTGGAAGCTAGATCCATAAGGTCGGTGCCACCATGTAGAGGGCCCTGCTTGCCGATGACTTTCAGGCCTTCCTCAAGGTGGCTATGCAGAGGAGTCTAGCTTGGGAAGATCTGGTGGTTAGGCAGATGACATTGAGAAGAGACACTCTGACAAGCAATGTGGTCCCAAGTCACAGAAGAATTCATACTTGAGTGTCAAAACCTTGACCCTGATCCAAGTCACAATGGGTGACCAGTGAATATGAGCCAGAACTGGAGTGATGTGATCAAATTTGCTCATGCCAGTCTGGCCACCACATTCTGTACCCACTGTGGTCTCCAGGTCAGTCTCAAGGGACCCCCCCCCCCCAGTAGAGTGCATTGCAAATTGGTTGTTGTATCCAGTCATTCAGTCAGTCAATCAAATCAATCCAGTTACAGTGAACTGAGTAACAGGATTTTAAGTCATTGTAGGGGTGGAAAAACATCTCTCATTCTTACATCTCTTGGAACATGTATTGGACGGTTAGACTTCCTTGTTCCACTTTGTATCTGGAAGTAACAATGGTGCTATTCTGCACTATAAAGCATCTGGCAGTGACGAGCTAATCCAGCTGGAAGCAGGGAAGCGAGATTTTGCATGCTTTGACATGCGGAAACAGCAGCTCAGGCTGTTGCCTATGCAGGCATCCTGCAATTCTTTGGAAAGATTGATGCTTTGTATAAACAAGGTGACAGTGAAGTATTCCAGGAGTGCACTGGGATGGCAAAGGGCAAAAATGTCAAAAGAGCTCTGAGAAATGACCATTCCGATTTATGTAAATAGTGTAATTAATTGACCTCATATGTTTTTGCAGTTTCCTCACAGACCTCTCTTTATAAATTAACCAGTGTCTGTATTGTGGAGTTGTTCTGGTTAATTGTGTGACTTGGCAACAATCTGGAGCTCATTAAACCTTTGAAAGCTATAGGTTAATCTCCAGTGTGCGGGAAAACGCATTCATAAACTTTAATACACTCCAAACTCCCCATTTTGCAAATGCTGTTGTAGAACTGTCCGTGAATTTATAAATAGCATCTGTTTCAAAGCATTTCTGTTGCTTTTTTAAAAAAATTATTATTATTATTATTATTATTATTATTATTATTATTATTATTATTATTATTATTATTATTATTATTATTATTATTATTATTATTATTATTATTATTATTATTATGCTTTTAGTGCTGGTGGTAGTGCACCCACATCTGGTCCTCATTATTTGTTGTCCTAAAATTTCGTTTGACCTTCTTAACAGTAATGGCCCGCCCAGCCCAGAATAAAGAGACAAGACATGTGATGTGGGGTAACCGGGCCACAGTTTTATTAACTTTAATAACTTTAATTCTCCCTTTCACAAGGGGGGCTACGTAGTGCAATGCTGGTCTGTGTCCATAGTCAATTTTGACCCTCCGAACCAGACCTCTCTTCAGTGAATTCCTAATCCCTGGAAAAGACCCTGATGTTGGGAAAGTGTGAGGGCAAGAGGAGAAGGGGGTGACAGAGGATGAGATGGTTGGACAGGGTCATCGAAGCAACCAACATGAATTTGACCCAACTCTGGGAGGCAGTGGAAGACAGGAGGGCCTGGCGTGTTCTGGTCCATGTGGGGTCACGAAGAGTTGGACACGACTTAACGAATAAACAACAACAATCCGCAAGTGTCCTGTTCTACTATATAGCACGCCTCTGGGCATAAAGTAACAAGAATGCCCTGCTTCCCCTCCCCTCAGCTAACTTCTGCTATTTTGAACCTTAGAGGAGGGGTGCTCGGCACCTCCTAAATGCCACCTTTTGAACTCACTTGAACTTATTCCCTTTGCACTACCTGCCACGGCAATGGGGTTACAATGTATGCCCCATACCCCCCACCAAGCCGGAGATCTCGGCCCTAAGGCCCTCTTGCAAATCAACTAAGAATACTGTATGTCTAACAAATGAGCACCATCAGGCCGATATAACTCCGGCCTGGATACTCTAATGTTCAAATGTGATATAACTGACCCTAAGCCTTACCTAAGGGACGTGGTGGCACTGCGGGTTAAACGGCAGAAGCCTCTGTGCTGCAACGTCAGCAGACCAGTCATCGTAAGATCGAATCCATGCGATTGAGTGAGCTCTCGTCGCTCGTCCCAGCTCCTGCCAACCTAGCAGTTTGAAAGCATGGAAAATGTGAGTAGATAAATAGGTAACACCACAGTGGGAAGGTAACATGATCACATGACCACGGAAACTGTCTTCGGAGAAATGCTGGTTCTATGGCTTGGAAACGGGGATAAGTACTGCATCCTACAGTCAGAAATGACTGGACTAAATGTCAAGGGGAACCTTTACCTTTACCTAAGCCTCGCCTAACGGCCCTGCCAATTTCCCAGTTAACTCCTTTCCTGGCTTTATCTATAAGCCTTGAATCACAATCAACCCTCCATAACAGTCTTGCAACTATTCCTGACCATACTATACTATCCTACTGTCTTCTACTTTTCCTAGCATTATAGGTGGTATGTTCTCGTCATATGTTAAATGGACAACCGCCTGAATTTAATCAGTTTATCTTCTTGTGAAACATCATGTTTGATTTGATAAGAGTCCCTTTATTTGTCTTTCTGGTGGTCCATAAAGTTTTCCCCTTCAACATCACATTTGGGAGGAACTTTCTTCAAGGTCCAGCTAGCACATACACTCAGCATACTGGGAACAGAAAAATATGTAAGATTTATTTATTTATTTATTTATTTATTTATTTATTTATTTATTTATTTATTTATTTATTTAATATCCCGCCTATCTGGTCTTGCAACCACTCTAGGCGGCCTCCAAAAACATACATAAAAATGAGAAATAAATATAACACAAAGATTATTACATTAAATGATAAATTCTACAAGATGAGACAGAATAAAAAATAAATCAAGAAAAAATAAGTTCCTAGGAAAAAAGTTCGTAGTTCCTTCCAAGTCTCAGGTTTTGATTTCTTTGCTGCACTGTCTATTTTCATTGGTCACTGAACCAAGATATAGAAAATGTTAACAATTTTGATTCTTCTTTGTCAACTTAAAACTTCAGCTATTCTTCTGTCATTGTTTCTGACTCCTTAAGTATTCAACTGTAATCCTGCTTTGTACTTTCTTCTTGTTCCACAGCTCTGCGATTTTGACTTAGCCGAGGCACCTAAAGATGTTTCCTAGATGCACAACCCTACATATGCAAGGTCCAATACCTATGCGGCAATTCCTGCTGACAGTCAAGGACTGGCACCCATCCCACGTATATTAAGATGATCACCAATCAAGCTAAACACCAGTGTACAGTAACATGAAAGACTTCCAGAGTTTGATGAATTTACTTTTGGGGGCACAAATTGAGCATGCTGGCTGGCAGGATTCTTGGAACCCGTAGTCCAAAAAACCCTGAATTTCCCTAAATTTAAGGAACACCAAAAATGGTCGCTGTGAACTTATCACAGTCACTTAGAAGCTTCACACTTTCCCTGCCACTTAGCAGCAGCCAATGATATAGGTAGAGTCATTCTCAGCTGTAAATCAAGCCTGTTACTACCATGGTGAAATTGTACCTGGACATTATAAATAAGTTGACACTAAAAATAAGTTGACTGAATACCCTTAATATACTTTATAAACCTACTGTTCCCTAGCTCCCTTCATGTCTCATTTTTCTCAAATCATCATCATCACCACCACCACCACCACCACCATCATCATCATCATCATCATCATCATCATCATCATCATCATCACCTCTCTCTTTCTCTCTCCAATCTGCTTTAAGACACTGGGGATTGAAATTGAGCAGAATCGGAACCCAGCTGTTTGCTCTGCAGTTTTAAAGACAAGTTGTGTTCAGAACTCCCTGGTGCCTCTACCATTTCCCCTGACCTTTCGCAAAACGATTGTCAATAGCTGTATGTGTCTGTTAGTTAATTTCTTCCAGAACCAAGGGGCGCCTATTATTGATGCTTACTAAACTGGGTATGCTCAAATTTCAAAACTTTGCTCCAACATGGTTCAGTGAAGATTATTACAAAGCCTTCAAATTTAAAAGAGAGGCAGTGTTTAAATACACAGGCTTCACATCTCCTTCCTCACCCATGAATGGCTCTGTTTCTTTTTTGTAAGCACAATGTTGTTCGATCATGCGCACCAATTTCCCTGCCACTAAGCAGCAGCCAATGATATTCTAAACAGGATACCCACCTTGGAAGATGCAATTTTCAAATTCCAGCAGGACTCGGAGACACATCCCAATTTATCTCTGCTAGAGGAAGCAAAACAGCTTGCGATTATAATTTTTGGTAGGGAGTAAGGAGGGAGATTTTACTTTCTTGGGCTCCATGATCACTGCAGATGGTGACAGCAGCCACAAAATTAAAAGACGCCTGCTTCTTGGGAGGAAAGCGATGACAAACCTCAACAGCATCTTAAAAAGCATAAGAATTGATGCTTTTGAATTGTGGTGCTGGAGGAGACTCTTGAGAGTCCCCTGGACTGCAAGGAGAACAAACCTGTCCATTCTGAAGGAAATCAACCCTGAGTGCTCACTGGAAGGACGGATCCTGAAGCTGGGGCTCCAATCCTTTGGCCATCTCATGAGAAGAGAAGACTCCCTGGACAAGACCCTGATGTTGGGAAAGTGTGAAGGCAAGAGGAGAAGGGGACGACAGAGGACGAGATGGCTGGCCAGTGTCACCGAAGCGACCCACATGACTTTGACCCAACTCCGGGAGGCAGTGGAAGACAGGAGGGCCTGGTGTGCTCTGGTCCATGGGGTCACAAAGAGTCGGACACAACTTAACAAACAAACAACAACAACAAAAGGAGGGAGAGAAGGGTGGAAGGTGCTATGATGGCCTTCTGTAATTATTGGAAGGATTGCCATTTGGAAGATGGAGCAGATATGTTTCCTGCTGCTCCAGAGGGGAAGGCCCAGAGTAATATGAGAAAAGAGATTTTGCCTAAACTTTAGGAGGACGTTTTTGACAGCAAGACCCATTCAGTAGTGGAATGTACTGCCTTTGAAGGGTTTTAGACTCTTCTCTACTGGAAGATAATAAAAAAGGTAGATGGCCATTTGTCCAGGATGCTTTAGATGTAGACTTCCTGGTTCATCAGAGGGCTGGACTTGGAGACCATTGGAAACTTTTAAAGGGATACATTTCTACGATTCAAGAATCAACAGCACAAGCTGCTCTTTCTGGGGTGTGTGTGTGTGTGTGACATGACGGAGCCCTATTGTGATGCAGAGGAAGGCAATAGCTTCAGTCAGCAGATGCTTGGAAGGCGATTGTTATCCACAGACCCACCACCATTCATGACCTGACCTTTGAAAATTATCTGTTGTTCTCATGCTTTCCCTCCATAAAGGAGGGCCATCCTCTGTTTTGAAATACTATTCAGTCGCTTCCCCAGGTTGCTCCTTTTTGTGAAATGGGGAATACATTATTTTGCTTCCCCCCACCAGGCAACAAAATATTGACATTTGGCTCTGTTGAGGGATAGAGAGTATGGTTTCTTGTTCCTGACCTATCTGCTAAACAAACAATATTATACACTGAGCTGCCCGTAAAGGTGTTGATTGATTATGTGATTTTCTATATCACATGCATCAACTCAGGGTATTGACAAGGTACTACATAAATATGCATTTAAACGAACTGCAAAGCCGTGCAGTATTCATTTTTGTAAACACGTTATCATTTCCCCCTCCCCCAACTCCTGGCAGAAGGCAGCTGCAATTAGGCAAACTCATAATTTATTGTAGGCATCAATTAAGATCAGGATAACATGAATTGTACTTTTCATGCTTGCTCAGTAGTTGTACCTGCTAATTAAGCCGAAGAACGATCACACCCTGGAGAATAGCTTTGCAGAAGACATCATCTGTCGGGTCCATTTTGTTTTGGAGACTTCTTTTCTTCGTGCCCGGAAGGGACGCGAAGAGGAAGAACTTGGTGGCTTTCAGTTGGGATTCACATCTTCATAGGAGCAAAAGTTCACCATCAGTCTAGAGAGACACGTGAAATGTGGAAGAAGCAAAACAACCCTCCCATCCTGTGCTGTCCTCCGGGGATTTGTTCTAGAATCTAGAGACAGGTAAGACTGATGTCAAAACTAATTCATTTCCTCATGGAAGTTTCTCCTGACTGAGCTCAACCTTGAGGCCTCCTGGCTGAGCTGTGTGACCAGCATAAGCAACTCTGGTGTAAGAATAACCACAATCATTGTGTGGAGGTCCATTGACTTCTTTCCTACTAGGCTCAGGGAAGGACATCAAGTTCAGAATAACCTGTAACCAGGCTGATCCAATTGGCCTAAGGAGTGAGCACAGATAGCAGTCTGACAACTAGGAACCACTGCAAACCTTCTGTAGAATCTCAAACTGGATTGCCTTTTATGCTTTGCTCTTTGTTGAGGGGCCCTGTCAAAATTTAGGGGTAAATTTGCACTCCATATTCACACATAAAAACCACGTTTCTTTGGTGTACAAGTTCACTCCCAAATGTGGAAACAACCCAATATATTTAATTTTGCAAGGCCCTTATAACAGATCTTCTTCTCTTAGCCGAGCGCTTCCCTCAAGTGCCATGATGAAGTAACGATACACTGAGACGCCATATTAACGGAGCCAACATTTATCAGAGTAACTATTAGAGAACTCCACCCCCTCAAACATTTGGAAAAATGACCCCCATTTTCCCCTCTGCCATTTTGCCACCTGAAAGAATCTATAGCAAAGCATTCCGGACGTCCATTTTCATCTAGGTTTGTTTAAAACGCATTGACTTTTCTTACATCGCATGTTGGACTAAAACACTCCTGCCAATTTGGAGATGGTAGGCCTGTTGAGAACAGGATATTTTCGAGATTCCTCATTCATAGGGTCACCATAAATCGGAAGTGACGTGACAGCACATAACAACAAAATCGATCACCGGAAACATTGGTGGCGATGTCATGTCTCAGAACAAACTTGACCGGGAAAAATGGATGAATGATTCTACAGTATGACACACACACACACCCTGGTCTTCAGGAGATGAGTTCCAATCCCCCTGTGGATTCTGAAAAATGTGGATTAAAGCAAACACTATTTTAAATAGCAAATTCTATACATAACATGGTCTCTGGCTCCCTCTAGTGGCCAGTTCTAAACACTTCACCTTTAGAAATATTTTCCTAGGATTTTTCTTTTAATCTTTTTAATATTTTCAGACCGTGGATAAGTGAACCAGTGCATACTACTCCCGCAGATAAGGGGGACCTGCTGTATATTTATTCCATGTCATGTCTGCACACATTGACCGTTCTCTTACTGAGTAGTTCTATTTGTGCAATAGGAGTGACATCACTGGCAGCAGACTGCCACTAAGAAAGAGTTCCTGCTTGAATATTGGGGTGTGTGTAAGTCTTCTGCTATGATTTTGGAGTTGCAGGCACTCCAAATAATAAAAGAGAAATGTTTAAATTCGTGGCCATCTGCCCCTGGTGGTGATTTAACCCCCACTTGTCCAGGCAGAGCTGAGCAAGAAGATAACGCGTGAATATGTGCAAAAGAGATATGGGATCGAAATGGATTCATTCATCCAGTTCTTCTCCAGTAAAAACATCATCCCCACAGTTACTGCAGTGCCATATTGTTGCACCTCTCACTCTTGCAAGTCTCGATTGCAGTGGCTTCAGATAAATATTCGTAGAATTCATGATGTAGAGCAAATTTTGAAGGAGCGGCAGTAATGGCTGTTTCCCCCCCAACCGTCTCTTTCATCTTTTGCAACTAGCTCTTCAGTCTGCCTGCTTTTGGTCTCCTTTACTCCTCCCATCACTCAGACAGGGCAGAACAGTTTCCACAGAGATTCAGAAGCGATCTGCTAATTGTGCTAATTGGTGCTTCCCGACCTGACAGCTCTCTTATGAGATTCTATTTTTGAGCCCTGAACACCACTGGTACCTTAAACAAGATTGTTTTATGGCTGGGGGACAGGGATACAGCTCGATATAACATAGGAAAAAAGATGCACGCAGATGCCCAGACACACTGAGGAGCACCTCAAGTCCAGCTGGGCATGCTTCTTGAACCTCAGTGTCACAAGGATAACTGTGTCCCCTTTATCCTTCCTGTATCAAAAATGGCAGGAAGATGCTGAAGAAAAGGAACCTTTCCATCTGGGGAAACCATCACATGCAGAGTGCTACAAACTCCTTCTCTAACCAGATCAGCATGTTACCATTTTGCTAAGATAGGTTACTCTTAGAACAATGAATGTTTATGTTCAGGATATGGCAGGTAGTTTCTCTCTGTGTTTGTGGCTCCCACTAAGTTGGTGCCACGGCATTTGTGACATAGTGTGCAAATGTGATTTACACAGCAACTTCCCAATTCATAGTAGCTATGGCTTCATTCTCTACCGCTGGATTGATTGAATGAAAAAAACCGGCATCATTGTTCAGCAAGAGATGCCCAACTGTTGAAGTAAATAGTCTTGGTTTACATCACTCCGTTAAAGTCATGGAACATTTTGAGGACTATGCAGGGACCAAGGATGTAGTTCATTTTCCCAACACGAAAGGCAATTTATAGCTCTACAGGACGGATCAGTCAACAAAATAAGGATATTCACACCTATAGTACAAGGAAGATGAACTTTCCACAGGGGAATCACTGAACAGATGCCGAAATTACTCATTTTGTATTGGTTATCACAATTCCTAATAAGTTTCAAGCTGGAGATCAGTAAGGCATCTGGACACGATGCATGGAGGCTGGCTGTATAACTGGTTTTCAATCAGGCACCCACCCTGTTTTCCTTCTTCCAATGCAGAACCATCAGCCACTTTGTGCTTTATTTTTTAAAAAATCAGATTCTCTCTATTAAAAAAGGTTAAGGCAGAAACTATCATAAAATATTGGGTAGAAGTGACAAGCATCTTGCATAAGGAGAATTTATTATTTTATTTATATATTTCAGTTATGTTTATATGGGCTGATTAGTGCAAAATACCACTCTGGGCACCTGACAGTAAAATACTAAACCCAGTACAACCCCCACTTCCAAACAAATCCCAAATGGACCCAATCCAATGGCCATCCCATAACAGAGGGGGTGGGGAACCACACTGATGATCAGCTGGTAACATGCTCCCAGTTACCGCAGGGGGAGGATCTTTCTAAGCGCTTCTTCAAAGAGGCAGGGTCTTTAACTGTGTCTGGAAGGCTAGGAGGGAGGGTGCCTGACAAACCTCCACCAGGAGGCTGTTTCAAGGATGTGGGGCCGCCACCAAGAAGGCTTGGCTCCTGGTAGAGAACTTTTTTTTTGCCTTCCACTCACAGGAGATCAGCCTGAGTGGAATGGCTGGGGCAGGCTGTTGTTCTCGAGAGGAGGTTCTCCAACAGATAGAAGGCACTTCTGCTTCCCCAACGTGCAGGGGGTGCCCTAAACTTCCATCTTCTTCCTAAAAAATCACCCTCAACAACATATTCAGAACCAGATGGTTCCATGAAATAGATTTTGGAGGGGGGGCGGGAGGAACTATGGTGGACAGGAGGGAGCAGGAAAGTCCTGTGTCCAGGGGTAGATTTCCACTCAGACTTTTCTAGATCTTCACCAATAATGGAAAAAGCCACCTCTCTACATGGTGCACAAATGTATAACAGTACCCAAGCTTGAGTCATCATCATGCATCTGAAACCCTGTTCTATTGCAGAATGGGAATAAGGAGTTATATATTGAGACTGCAGTCCCCAGCCAACATAATCTCTGGATTGTTGGAACACTAGTCCATTTTTTCTTTAAAGTGACGGACTAGTGTCTTTATTGGATCAAAGGAAAGGTACAAGCAAGGTGAGTTTTTGAGTCCTTCGGCAGTCTTCGTTAGGGAAATATGGTATAACAGTTGGCAAATAATGGGGGGAAACATCAGGCCAGATGTGATAGCTATGGCTGTTGAAATCAAACAGTGGAATGTGAAAACCTCAAGTTGCCTTGATGTTTTTCAAGAGTCATGGCCTGATCTTCAGACTATCTGCCTTACCTCCAAATTTCAAATGGTCTTTGCCTGATGAAGAGTTAAAGCTCACCTTCTTCATATGTTTTTAGTGACCTAGTCAACTTAGTAGTCCAGAAAAAAAAAGCTACACTTCCCTCTATCTGCCCTGCTAAAATCAAAGATGCATAATCCCTTCGTTGGGTGCTTAATGTACTCAGACCCTGTTGATTTCAATGAGACTGAAGTCTTGTTTGCACATTTGGTAGTCCAAAGGTGTCCCTCCTCATGCCAGAAGGACAATAATAGAATATTGACACTGGAGCCATTTCTGACTGATAAAGAGTTAAGGCATAGTATGGCCAGAAGCATCATTTTAGAGTCATCAGGGAAAAAAAAAATATTTGGAAGTCCTCCTTCCTCTGGGTCTTTGGGTTTTTCCCTTATAAATACCCCAGAGAAACAAAGTTTTCCTAAGGATTGTTGTTTGAATCCATAGCCTTTGGGGGAAACTCCACTTTCCAGATGCAGTTCCATCTGGAAGTTATAAGGTAAAAAGGATCATTTTGCTTTCATCAACAGATGAGAGGGAGATAACAGCTCCACCGATGGATAAAAGGAAGATTACCCACGTGAAATGGAAGATGGAAGTGAAAGGATGATCTTGGACCTCAAGGTGCTCCTGATAAAATGTGTGACTAGTGGGCATCTCATTTCCGACAGATACTGCATCAGGGGTACAGAGTATGCTGCAGTGGATACAGGGATGGACTAGGACTCTGGAGACCTGGGTTCGAATCCCCCCCTCGGTCATGGAAACTTAGTGTGGGAGTAGAACGGGTAAAAATGTTCCTTAAATGTCTCACTTGAAAGTCCTATGATACAGAATAGATCCATCAACAATAATTGATAAACTGTGTGTGGCAGAGAGAACTTGTTGCCATGTGCCATCAAATCACTTTTGACTTAGGATGATCCTGTGAATCAATAACCTCCAAAACATTCTTCCATCAACAGACCTGCTCAAGTGTTGTAAATTCAAGGCTGTGACTTCTTTTATTGAATCGATCCATTTCAGGTTACGTCTTCCTCTTTTCCCCAAAGCATGACTATCAGGATCACTCATTTTGGGCCAGAACAAGGAGCCACGATCATTTCTCAATAGACCTGAGACCAGCCTGGCCACTGCATTTTGTACCCGTTGGAGCTTCTGTACTGCCTTCAAGGGTAGCCCCATGTAGAGAGCATTGCAGTAGTCACAGCGATTTTCTTTTTTATTTCTTCTTTAAAGTGCAGTGCAGGCAACCTGCTGTTCAGAACACTTTCCACCTTCTCTCTCCTACCCTTAGTGTTCCCTGGAACTAAAATGACTGCTGCTGGAATGAGATGTTGGTGATTTAATCAATGACTTTAATCAATAAATACCACAATAAAAATGGTAAAAAAAAATGAACACCGAAATCATATCCAAAGCAACAGGGCACAACCTGTCCACCCATCTCCATCTTCAAGTTGAGTTGTTCTCAGTTTCAAATATCAAAAAGCTGTCCATTTCTAAGGCAAAAGAGGTTCATTTCTGAGTGAAACTGTCACACCGCCCTCCATTTTCCCGAGTGTTTCTTCTGCTTTCATTACTTCTAATCGTAATGTGTGAATGCTGGATTTAACATCAGAGATAGTGTTAATGGCTCTTTGCTCTACCACGCGCTCACCCCAGTTGGTATTTACATCTTGGTTGAAAGACAGTGCACACGTTTAAATGTTTGGTTCCAGAACGCCTTCCTTTGGATGTGAAATAACCAGCACTTCAATACGTTTATCTGTAACACTTTCTGTTTCTTACCAAAAGGGACCTGGATTCACTTTGATGGACGAGAGGGAAGGAAAAAGAAAACACTAAGTTGTTCTTTAACATTTTAGTAATGTTCATTAGCGCCACTTTGGCTAAAGGTCTAGCAGCATTTCCGTAATGTGTGCACTCTCAAGAAAAGCTGATCTCAGGAGAACTGGCTATGAAAATGTTATTTCTGTAGAAGCAAGCCATGAAATCTCTCTCTCTCTCTGTCTTTAAAAGGATGGTGGAGAAAACATAACTGATAAGCTTTTCCATGCAGACTGGAGTTTGTTTACATCTCAAGGCAGGGGTGCATACTTTATTTTGGCCCTGAGAGCTCTACTGGTGTCAATTGGGGGCTGAGAACACATACGTGCATATATGCACACAGAGAGAAACAGATGTGCACAGATGTCATATTAGGAAACTAGTCCAGCACTTTGCATAAGTCCCATAAAGGTTGGAATTTAAAATTAAACTCTTATTAGCTTTGCATCCTCCATTCAGTCCAATTGACCAGGATATATCGAAGACATAGTGCAAGGCCCATCTATAGTAGCCACTCCAAAACTATTGTTGTAAAGAAAGTTAACAATATTGGCGATCTGGAAAGTGAATACTGTGGTACCTCTCAAGATGATGACCCCGCTAAACGACAAATCCACATAACGATGACTTTTTTCGATCGCTATAGCAATTTGCAAAACAGTCATTCCAATGGGGGATTTTTTGCTGGACGTTGATTAGGTCCGTGCTTCGCGAACCGTTTGTTCGCAAGACGACAATTTTTACAGCTGATCGTCAGCTTCACAAAATGCCTGCCCGGTGTTTTCTGGACCCATGCTTCGCAGGGCAGCCATTTTACAGCTGATCGGCGCTCGCAAAATGGCTTTCCTATGGGCGATCTTTGCAGGATGACGATATATTTTCCCCATTGGAACTGGGTTTCAATGCATTCCAATGGGGAAAGGGTTTTCGCATGACGACAATTTCGCTAAACAGCGATTTCAGTGGGACAGATTATCATCGTCATGCAGGGCACCACTGTAGTAAGTGTTGGGATAACAGCCATCTTGCATGCACTTACACTGGGTTATGAGTGTGGGGGGGGCTTAATAGCCTATTGTGCCACTAACATGATTGGTGAAATTCTTTTTCTTACCTCTGGCATTTGAGGAAAGCCCCTGCCCCTTTTTCCTGTTTCTTTTTGCCTTCCATTGTTTTGTTGATAGTGCATCTTTCTTCATCTGGCCATCCTTCTTCTGACTATAACTATAGATGATAATTGTAAGTAAACATGCCTTTCTGCTACTTTAAATGCTTCTAGAGTAATTTGTACCATACCAAGTACTAGTGGTTGCAAACCAGGGAGGGCGTTTGATGGGACTGGTCTGATCTCTCCACATTTCTGTGTTGTCATTGTTTTTGTGTTACACTCTGCTAACGAAAATCCAAGATCTCCCCCCCCACCTTTTACCATCCTCCCCCACAATAATAAGTGATTCTCATGACATTCTAAAGATCTATGTTGTACATATGTGCTTCCACAAATTGGTTCCACAGCTATCCAGGAAATAAGTTACTTTTCAAGAGCAAATCTTTTTTTTAAAGGAGGTCTGGATGCTCCTCAAATATAAATAGTGACCTGCACGGGGAATTATTGAAATGATTTAATAGTTAGTAAGGCATGAGTCCTTTCTCTCATGAATACATGTAAAAAATGTTATACTATCACCTTGTTCAACCTCTGCCATAAAATTAATTACCTTTGGATAGACCTCATTTAATTGCTCATAAAATTTATCTGACTTTCTAGCTTTTGTAGCAATGAGAATGCCATCAACAAAACCATGACTGGGATAAACAAAATAGCCACCTTCCCGCTGGCCAGCTTCTCTTCCCCACCATCCAATCTATGGGGAATCATCACCCAGTGAAAAGCAGGAAATTACATTAATTTTAGGGAACCTGGAACAGTATTATTCTTTCCCTTAAAAACAACTTCCTCTCCCTCTATCAATTATATTGCTTCCTTTCCCCAAAAGCATAAATACCCAAAATCTATCAAATGATATGTGGAGGGATTCTTGGATTTCACTTGAGAAGGAAAAGACATTTGATAGCTTTGGCATTCTCTGAAAAAGACGTCATTTAGGTACTTTCTCAGAAAACACTAAAACATCCTTAGGTAAAGGTAAAGGTTTCCCTTGACAATTAAGTCCAGACATGTCCAACTCTAGAAACCAGTGCTCATTCCTGTTTGTAAGCTGAAGAGCTGCCGTTTGTCTGTAGACAATTTCCATGGTCACATGGCCGGCATGACTAGACATGGAACACCCTCCCACTGAGATGGTACCTATTCATCTACTCGTATTCGTGTGCTCTCGAACTGCTAGGTTGGCGAGGAGCTGGGACAAGCAACAGGAGCTCACCGCATCGGACGGATTTGAACTGCTGGCCTTCCGACAAGCCCAGTGACTCAGCGGTTTAGCCCGCAGCGCCACCCTTACATGTTTGCAAAAAGGTTTTTAAAAGGTGCCCATTAAAATGTGCACATCTAAATATACTGAGTCATGATGTAGTCAGCAGGGGAAATGTCTAAAAATGACATGTATTAAGAAACAACACATACTAGAAATGCATACTTTAAAAAGAAAGTATTGAAAAACACACAAATGCTTGTGGAAGGAGAAAAATAAGGTCTTCTAACCAGGGTGAAACTGGAGCAGGATGAGAAGGCTTAGGATTCTAAGGAAGATAGGAAAAATTAAACTTGATCAGTTTTCACTTCTTTAGATTTTAACATACTCTGCCCTTTTAAAAGTCTGTCTTCTTATGGGTCAGTTTTTTCATGAAGGAAATGAAGCACAGGGATTAGATCAGACTCCTCATTTCACTCCTCTAACAGCCAACCTATAGTATTTAGATAATAATATTTCTTTTACTTCACCGAAAGGACAGATCCTGAAGCTGAGGCTCCAAGACTTTGGCCACCTTATGAGAAGAGAAGACTCCCTGGAAAAGACTCTGATGTTGGGAAAGTGTGAAGGCAAGAGGAGAAGGGGACGACAGAGGACGAGATGGTTGGACAATGTCATCGAAGCTACAAGAATGAATTTGACCCAACTCCAGGAGGCTGTGGAAAACAGGAGGGCCTGGCATGCTCTGGTCCATGGGGTCACGAAGAGTCGGACATGACTAAATGACTAAACAACAACAATTGCTTTTACTGACTCCAGTTCAACTGGCCATTGGCTCTGTTACTGCTGTTGAATTGTAATATTTTGTTAAAATACAATTGAGCTGAATTTAATCTATACTACAGATGAGAAGCTTTTTGGGCTATGGAGGCCATTTTCATCATTCTCAGTGGGCCACACCAGTACATTTTTTCTTTTCTTTCTTTTTTTTTCTTAAAAAACTTTATTTTGGACAACCAATCACATTGCAAACAGATAATACAATGAACTAGTCATCTTACTTACTAAATATTTTAACATTCTAAACACCAGCTATTCACACCATTGAACAAAATTACAGTTAATCTCAAATCCCCATTCCATTCTAGAAAGTTATTGACCAAGAATCTGAGCATTCTAGATTATTTCCTAAATTGTGTGACTTCTCATTTAGTTCATTTGTGTATTTTAACAAAGAATTCCAAGTTTTGAAAAATTGACTGTGCTTTATTTCTTCTCTGTATATTCTGATCTTATTGGTCCATTTCTTCATCAAGAATGGAGTTTGTCATATCCTATTCAAAAGTATTTGTAATAAAAGATCTTGAGTATTTTTCCGGCTTATAGCAATCTCACACCTTGCTGCCCTTATAATATTTGCAATTAGGTCTTTATTAAATGGCTTCTCATTTCCCCTTGTAAATGCTGAAAATAATGAAATGTTTCATTCACAATTTTTTTTAATTAATCACTATTTCTGTCCAGGGGACGACAGAGGATGAGGTGGCTGGACAGTGTCACTGAAGCGACCAACATGAATTTGACCCAACTCTGGGAGGCAGTAGAAGACAGGAGGGCCTGGCCCATGGGGTCAGGAAGAGTCGGACATGACTTAATGATTAAACAACAAAACAACAATTTCTGTCCAATTGATTATATCATGCCAAAATGCTTCTATTTTTTTGGGGGGGGGGGAGGAAATCGACATGTGTTCCAAAGTCCCCCCTTGTCCACATTTTCTCCAGCATTTATCTGATATATGCCTGTTGATTTTTATGTAGCTTCATAGGGTATAGATGGCATCTGTGAACAACTTGCAGAACCATCTCTTCCATTTTAGCTGATACTGATTTATATGAAGATGTATTCCATATTCCTGTCCAAATCTCTTCAGGTATATTAATATTTAAATTAATTTCCCAGGATGCTTTTGGTTCCTCTGTCCTCATCACGTTCTTTCTCAATGATACATTTATATACAATATACATGCATATACATGCATGCGTATGTATGCTTGTGTGTGTGTATAAAATACATGTGTGTGCGTGTGTATAATGTATATATAATGAGGTCATGCTTTTATTTTTATCTTTTTGTATACAGGATTCAAATTCTTTTTATAGAATAGAAAACAAGGCAAATAAGAACCAATTGGCTACAAATAAAACAAATAAGGACCTTTGCAATACAATTATATCAAAAAATCTGGCCCTTTAAGACCCCTGCACAATTTTCAAAAACTCCTTTCAAAGTAGGCTAGGATTCTCTTGAAAAGAAAATAATGTTTGGAAATTTTGAAGGCAGCAGGAAAAGAGGAAGACCAAATATGAGATGGACTGACTGTCTCGAGGAAGTCATAGGCTTGAGTTTTGCAACAGCTGAGCAGGGACATTTAGGAGATTGCTGATTCATACGGTCATCATGAGGCGAGGGCAACTTGATCGCTCATAACAACAAATTGTGGGCCTAAAACAATCCCAGAGAGATATAGCATTTAAAGGCCTGAGACATGCTGGGAATATTAAGAGAGCACAACCGTTTCCTCCCTTAACGTTCCTTTGTTTTTAGAGTATTCAGATTTCTGCCACCATTTCCCCCTGAAGCTGGATTTTAAGCTGTGACCATCCATCTTGCCAGCCCCTAACACACTTAGGGGTTTGGATGGGGCTGCCCTGGGCCCCCTGTAGCCAAACGTCAGCTCTGTGATTCCCACCATGAATAATAATTCCTAAAACTTCCGTTGTTTCTGTGACAATTTGGAAAGATTTCATTTGAATAGCGATATCCCAATGTCATTGTTTCAGACCTTGATTGATGTTTTAGATGATCTGTGTTGTCCTGTTAATTTGTCAGCCAGGGTGATACAGTGCCTGTTTTGCATACAAAACGACACAATACAAAACAAGGGTGCATGCAAAGCACAACAATTCCCACGTTCAATGCCTGGCGTCTTTAGTTAGGGCTAAGAAAAATCCCATCCTGAAATCAAAGTGAATGCCGAAGGAGATGGACAGAAAAATCCATCATACTACAAAATCTTTGTTCTTGGCTGAGCCAAAAATCACCGTTTTGAAGCCCAGGGCTGCATTATTCTATTTCAGCACTTCCCATTTTTGGGTCCCCAGATGTTCCTGGATGAAAGAAACTCCCAGAAACCTTCACCACTAGCTGTGCTGGCCAGGATTTCTGGGCATTGTAGTCCAAGAAATAAATAGATTAGATTAGGCATCCTTCAGTTTCGAGAGTCTATGGTAACATGCACAAAGCCTGGGTAAAATAATATGGAGGTAAAATAATATGGAGGATAGGCTGTTACCCAAGCAGCAAATCCCCCCTCTCCACGACACTGAAATAGTCCAGTGGAAAGGCAAGAGCCAATACAACTGGTTCCAGCGACGTTGCAAGAGTTGGCAGAACAACACGAACTGCCTCCGGGACTCCAGCTCCGGATTTTGCCTCGAGGTTAACTCCTGAAGCCTTTTCCATGAGTGGATATAGCCACAAGGCAGTGGAGGTTTGGAATCGGAGTTTTCCTTCTCCTAGATGGGCTGCCTTCCATGGCTGATGAGTGCCACCTACCTGGGAAATAAATAAAGCAACTGCCATAACCACAAAGTACACCACATATACCTTCTCTCCAAGTGGGACTGGGCTTTCTGCAGCTGGTGGCCCCCTGATTCTGCTGGGGTGCAAATCATATAGGGTTTATTCCCTTAAAGAATATTCTGGCCCAATGCAATTCATCCCTTCCCCACCAGTATACAGCCGCTGAATGGGGTTGGGTGGAAAGGCACACAACATCCACAGTCCGTAGATTTCAGTGGAGAGTGAAAAGAGATTTAAAGTCTCTGTGTGTGTGTGTGTGTGTGTGTGTGTGTGTGTGTGTGTGTGTTGGAGAGGGGAGGAGCCTCATGTGTGCAAGCATCAGGCTTTCACTCTGTTGCCTCCAGCTGTGAAGCCAGATGTGGCCCTGCTCTTGGTTTTTATTTTGCCTGCCACTTTGAGAATTTCCCTGATGGCAAAGTGGGAGAACTTTGCACTTGAGAAATAACTACTGAAGAATTGCATTAAAAGAAAATGTCAGAATGTTGTTTGGGTGGCGGGATCTTATTAGTTGCATAATGAAATTTCGCCATTTCTGATAGCAAGGCAGCATCTCGAAAATGTTCTGATCCACTCAAGAGATCAGGCTTCTGGCATGAGACTAAGACACCCTCTCCCCATTTTTTTTACCCATCATGGATTCCATAGCTTATAAAATTTCTACTTCAAGCAAAACACCTGTCTCTGTGCAAAACTGGTTTCTTCTTCTTGTTCCAAGTGGAAAACATGGACATTGTAAGGATTTAAGGAGATGCTGTTTGATTATAGAGACAAACACACACACACACACACACACACACACACACACACACACACACACACACACACACACACACACACACACACACACCCCACCACCACCACCAACACCAACAACTTACACCAGGCTTTTATGAGCCCCTGTGACAAACCAATGGTCATCTCATTTTTCTAGGTTTACCTTATTCTACAGCAGTGTGTGTGTGTGTGTGTGTGTGTGTGTGTGTGTGTAAAAATCTTTAAAATGAGCAAAATCTCTCAAATACCGAATAAAAATAGAATTTTTGCTGTCTCACAGTGACAAATTTATATATATACAAGGTCCCCTTTTAAAATTGTAAACGTTAAAAGGTGTACTTCGTAAAATCCATAGCCTGAATGTTAAAATCCATAGCAGAGATTGGCACAAACCAGTTTGGTGGTTTGGCCCAGTTTGGCCCTGCACCCACATCAGTGTTCTGTGAGCACTGTGTGCTCCCCTCTCTTGCTTCCTCTGTGCTCTTGCCCATTCCCCAGGAGAAGCGTGCTTCCCTCCCTGCCTCCTCAGTGTGACTGCCCACTCACCAATCGCAGCTTGTGCTTCCCTCTGCTACCTCCTCTGGCAGCCACCCACTCTAAGGTAGTTCTGCAGGCTTCCCTGCCCTGCCTCCTCATCCAAATGGGCATCTTGCTGCAATCGGTAAGTAGGCATTCACACTGAGGAGGCAAGGAAGGAAGTTTGCTTCTCCTGGGGGACTAGTAAGCAAACAAAGGAGGTGGGATTGTGGAGTGTATGGCGCCCTCGGAACATTTGTGCAAGCACTGTGCCGAACCACTGAACTGTGGTTCATGCCCACCTGTAACCCATAACCTAAATCCAGTCATTTGACAACTGGAGTAAACCCAATGATTCAATGAAACATACATCAGAGGGGCCTTGTGGTGCAGTGGTTAAACTGCAGTACTGCAGTGAAGACTCTGCTCGAGACCTGAGTTTGAACCCAGGCTTGAGGTTCCCTCTACCTTCCACCCTTCTGAAATCAATAAAATGAGTACCTAGCTCATAGGAAGTGTGTTTATGGATTGTGTAGCCTGTATAAATTGCAAACCACCCAGAGAAATCTTTATGCACCAAGGGGTGGTATATAAGCAGCACACTTTGCTTTATTAATTTACTGTACTAAGTTTGCATTGAAGCGCTGGATCTGTTCTAGTTTGGGTTGTACTCAGTAGCTCCATCAGTCCAGACTATATGTCTTCTCACCTCAAATAAAACCCCATATGTGTGATGATGTCCTAGGGTACAGGCCTGTTCCTGCAAAAACGCTCATCTCACTCACCAGGACGATGACTGTACGTCCCCTCGGTCTAAAAGGCTATCATTTGAAACTTTCATTATATCACATGGTGACTTGCTGGAGATGATGGCCTTTTCATCTCCAGCAGCTGTCAGTGGGAACAAGAGACCTCATCAGGGATTGAATTGGTTGTTAGCAGGTTGTCTGAATTTGCCATCAGTGAAAAGCTGGCTTAGGAGCTGCAGTTAGAAACAGGAGCTTCAGGCCAAAAGACGTAAGCTTTTCCCATTTTGCTGTGACTGGCCTTGAGTCCAGAAAGCTTTGCAAAACCCTCTCTCTTTCTCTTTTTCCTTTCCTCAGCTCGGTAATGATGATTTCCTTGTGGAGCGTGCTGGCCTTATTACATCTCTGTGTTAGACATTATAGCAATAACTACTTCCTCCATACTCCAATTATTCCCCTACAGATGTATTTACACTTACAAGGCAGGTACGTTTCATTAACAACAGCAACTCTGATTCATTCTGAATGACTTTTCTTTAAAATTTTTGCTCTCCATTCCATTGTTAAGAAAGTCTGTAAGATAACAATTTATACAGTTGGAGTACAGTTGGAGTGATACAAGAATTGTATCAGCTGTGAAAGAAAGCCAAGGATTGGCTGAGCCAAGAATAAAGCTAGCAAGCCTCAGCACACCCACTCTTGTGGTGGTGTGGTGATGTAACGTCATGGAGAGAATCTTGGAGAAGAAGACTCTGACTGCTAGACTGATTTACAAGGACCCTGAACTGATTTATGCCTAAACTCTGCTGATATTCTGTGAATGACCATCAGGCTGCACAAGGACAAAGATGTATGGATGTATCCTGCAACATACCTGATTTAATATAATTTTCTGCTATCAGTCCTGTCTCTTTGCTTGGTGACTTCATCAGTCTGGCAAATTCTACTCGTTAGCACCACCCAGCACTCTATCAACTCTGCCATGATGGTTTGCGGATGGTTACAAATCATTTAGTCAAAGCTATGGTTTTTCCTGTAGTGATGTATGTGTCACGTTCCCGGGGGTTACAACAGCCAAAGTCCGATAAACCAGTCCAGGGTCAGGAATACCAAGAATGCAAAGCTACAGTCCATAAACCAACTCACAGAATGCAGTCCAAGGTCAGAGTCCAGAGTCCAATACACAGCGTAGTCCAGGGTCAGAGTCCAGAGTCAGGAACACGGTTCAAGAAGCGTGAATGCAAGCCAGGGGTTTTGACTCATTGCTTCCACAGAAATTCTGGCTGGCTAGGAGCTGTTTTATAGTAAAACAGCTCCTTGAGCTGCTGGAAACCTTTCCATCCTGTTAATACTCAAGGCTAGTTGAACGGATATTTCTGTGGACAGCCTTTGAGCGATCCTCTGACCTTTTAGTCCTAAGTCTTTCCCGAAGCCTGACCCAAAGCTTCTCTGCTGGGGAAGGAGAATCTGGAGGTGGTTCAGGTGTTTCTGATCTCTCAGCATTCTCTTCAGCCTCAGTTAACCCTTCTGGTTCCAGGTCTTCAGCTGCACTCATGACAGTATGGAAGCGAGAGCTGGACCACAAAGAAGGCTGACAGCCAAAAAATTGATGCTTTTGAATTGTGGTGTTGGAGGAGGCTCTTAAGAGTCCCCTGGACTGCAAGGAGAACAAACCATTTTGCAGGAAATCAACCCTGAGTGCTCACTGGAAGGACGGATACTGAAGCTGAGGCTCCAATACTTTGGCCATCTCATGAGAAGAGAAGACTCCCTGGAAAAGACCTTGATGTTGGGAAAGTGTGAAGGCAAGAGGAGAAGGGGACGACAGATGATGAGATGGTTGGACAGTGTCATTGAAGTGACCAACATGAATTTGACCAACCTCCGGGAGGCAGTGGAAGATAGGAGGGCCTGGTGTGCTCTGGTCCATGAGGTCACAAAGAGTTGGACATGACTAAACGGCTAAACAACAACAACAGCAATGAGTCATGAACCGTCACAAACCAACCAGAAAACTGAAACATGAAGTGGTTTAGTTTTTGGTTCAAGCCTGGTGGGAAGGCTTGCCTTCTCTGATTGTGCGCCCGCTAACACCACTGCCACCATGCTGAGAAGCCAGCCCATGTGTAGAGACAGTGATTTAGCTTCCGGAACAGAGGCCAGGTCAGTGTCTCTGAAGGTGGCGGTAGTGGAGAAGGAAGAGGAGGTGATGGCAAGAGAAAGAAGAGAAGTGACGGGGCAGTGGGAAGGGGGTGTGGCCATCTGCTTTGTCGAAAGGAAGCGCCGGACAGAAAAAAGTTTGTCTTCCCCCCCTCCCAGCAAAACGAAATGCATTAACTGAACCATAAACCAGGCTGGAAGGTTTTTTTGGGTTTGTAGTTTGGTTCATACCCATCTATACCAGCAACCCACTTAAGGTCTCATATTAAGTGTAACAAAATGCAGGCTAGGCTTTCTTCACCATCTGTGTTAAAGAAGTCATTTCTAAATGACTTTACATTTTTGTGCATATTTTTTTAAGAAATGCATTCTTAGTTTCTACACAGTTACCCATTAACTAAAGAATATTTCTATGCACTCCTGAGATGTAGACATTTTTATGCTCAGTTTCCAGATGTGTACATTTTATCAGATGTGTCCTCCAGAGCCGAGGATGGTGTAGACTTCTAAATGCAAACTGTGTCCAGTATACATTCATTTCTGAGTAGGGCAGGCAGAAAATGGACATTTTAAAAAGATAAAATCTGACAGAGCAGATTCCTCATGCATTAGTGTGTATTTGTATGCATATAATAATCCGTTTTTATCTCTTTTGCTTGATGTGTGGATATTTGGAAGTGGGAGCAAGCATAACATTTCTGAGAACAAGCAGTGAGCTAGTTCTTCACATGATTAGTGTACATACAATAAAAGGCTAGTGATGTTAATAGATGGGATGCTAAATACCCTTGATCTCATATCTCTGCAGTGCTTCAAGACAGGTAAGTCTAAGATAACTGAGTATTTTTTCAAGAAAAGTGAGCGCTTCTCATAGAGACAGAAACACTCTCAAGAATGTAAGAACAATCTGTTGGATTAGATCAGAGGGCTATTTAGTTCAGCCTTCTATTCAACAGTGACCTCTCTGTTATTTCTGTTGCAGAGTTTTGAATTTCTGGTAAAATTATCTTTTTCCTAGGCAGTAGAAGGACAGAGATCCACAGAGGAGAATAGCCCCTGGTTCCGTAGAGTCTACCCCTTTCTTACTGACTGGCATTTACTCAATAATTCACTCTGAGACAGTTATAGGAGAATTTTTTTTAATTTACAGTTGCTTGAAATTACAGGCTTGTGAATATCACTTTCTTTACCCCACACATGCTAGTAGCCAACTGAACAGATCAACAGCAACAAACAACTGCCACAATTGATGAAAGAGAGACAGGCAGGCAGAGCTCTCTTTGAATTCAAAAACTGGAAGGAACAATTGGTTAGTGCTGGATAGAGAGACAGTGACCCCAGTCCAGAAATGTTATTCCCAGTAAAACTACAGACAGCATGCGAGGTTGTAAATAAAACTCCAACAAAACTGATTACGAGGATTTGGGAGCAACAGCACCTCCTGCTTCATGTCTCCCAGAAACTGTTACACATTGATATACATTGCCCACCATATACACTTAACAAAGCTTGCATTTACACATCTGTCAACTATGTTTATTTTATATACAGAAAGGTTTCTATTGACAGTTGGTCAAGATGGCGGCGCAAGTATTTGCAGCGGCTAGGCATTCCAGAGATCGGTCCTTATTATGGACTCTACGTGCTCAGGCACAAGTAACTTACAGTCGACAAGAATTATTATCTATTGGCAGAGACTGTTGCAACTTTGAATCGAGGGTCGAACTGTTACCGTCTGGCAGAAGATATAGAACAATTAAGACTCGGACCACACGTTTTCTAAATAGTTTTTATCCTAGAGCTATAATTGCAATTAATAATGAGCTTAAAGACCACCAGTAGTGAATAATTAGTTGGACTGTGTTACTTGGCCTGAGGTGTAGATGTTTGTATTTTTAGTGGGGGATTTCTAGTGGGTGGGGAGTGTTTGGGGAATGTTATGTGTGTGCATGTATCTGGTCTCTGGGTGTCTGTGAATTTCGTTGTATGATATACTGTGTATATACTTACAATGACAATAAATTATATTATTATTATTATTATTATTATTATTATTATTATTATTATTATTATTATTATTATTATTATTATTATTATTATTATTATTATTATTATTATTATTATTATTATTATTATTATACTGCTTTTCTCACATCCATTCAAGGATGAGTATGAAGGCACCTATCTTCATAGACACAATATTTTTTTTAAAAAAAAGACACATGGGAAATAAATGATCCTGATTTGGATACCATGTCATAATCAACTTGAATATAATGACCATACCAGCTGGCTGGATAGCTCAGTGGTTTAGGTATCTGGCTGCAGAGCCAGAGGTTGGGAGTTTGATTCCTCATGGTGCCTCCTGTAAATAGATTCAGCTTGTGTGGCCTTGGGCAAGCTGCACTGTCCCAGAATGTCTCCAGAAGAAGAGAATGGGAGACCACTTTGACTACTCTCTACCTGGAAAATCCTGAAAAGGATCGCCATATGTCAGAATTGGTATGGCTGCACATTATTATATATTATAAATACATACTTGTTGAAAAAAAGCCCTGATAATTGCTTTTGTGGTTGGATGAGAAGTGGTTAACTGATGAAACAAGGAGTTAGCTTCTGCGATTTTCCCTTGCTTGGTGTCTCTTTGTAAATGGCAGTGAGCAGAAGAGGGGATCCTATAGACCATCTTGACTGCTGCTATTGGTGTTGTCAACATTCAGGCTGCCCTTTGCTATGTCAAGCTTGGCATCCTTTTTCTTTCTGGAAATGTGGGCACACTATTATGCTGCTATATCAGGCCATTTCACGCCTTTTTGAAACCTGGATACAGACACACAATATTTCCCATTCATAAACTGGGGATTTGTTTTTGAAGAGCTGAATTTATTTATTTAGAAAATGTACATACTGAAGAAGAACTGGTTTTGCAAATACTACCCTGTTTCCCTGAAAATAAGCCCTAACCTGAAAATAAGCCCCAGTTAAGTGAAACCCTGCCCCCCCCATATGCAGTAACCAGACGAAGATGACATGATTGTATCTGAATAAACGTAGATGGTTGTACATGAAAAAAAATAAAACATCCCCTGAAAATAAGCCCTAATGCGTTTTTGGAGCAAAAATGAATATAAGACCTTGTCTTATTTTCGGGAAAACACAGCAGTTTGTAAGGAGCATCAATATCCCCCAAACAAACAGTCTGCCTCTGGAGCCACCTACTTCCACCTTTCTCGTCGAATGTCAGCAGCAAAATGCAGGATTACTACTGATTTTGCAGGCTGCATCTACCTCTCTGATCTGTTACTCAGCAGAAGCTTTCTCAAGATTGTGGATAATGTCTTATTTAGTCAAAACTGTGGTCAGTGGCCATTGGCAGACACACCACATTTCTGTGTGCATGTTTTCTGCCTCCTCATTCTCTCTCTCTCTCTCTCTCTCTCTTTGCAACTGTCTTCTCCACCTCCATCTTTGGTGAGATGGAGAATATCTCCCATCTGTATCTCATTTGTATATTTCCCTCATTAATTAAAGTATGTTTGTATGTGCTTTCCTCCCTCAGTTTTAAATATTTCATCAATTCCCATTGTAAAATGTGTGGATTACTGTGCATGCACTTTCCAAAATGCTCTGTAAGCCTGGAAAATGTGGAAATTTTTGAGGTAGCTACATTGAGAGTGCTCGACCCAGTAAAATGCTTTTCTCAATCTACCTACATCCTGCTCAGGTGTCTGGGTTCTTTTCCCAATTTTTTGCTTGGCTGCCCTGCTCTCTCTATTCCCCTCCACCTTTCTTCACCCTCTCCTGCGGGAGCACCTGTGAAATGCTGAAGTATCCTCAGCCTAGCTGTGTTTTCAGTAAACTGAGGAAAGCTACAGGACAGCTGCTTTTTCTCCAGCTTCTGAAAAATATTAAATAAAAAGAGAACTTTGACATGTATTTTCCCTCCAGTGTATCTCCTCCTATAAAATAATATTTTGGGGCCAGGAAGACAATGCTGGAAAATTCATGGCATGGCCCAAAGGCTCTCAAGCAAGGGTTAATTTGTAAGTGTGAACAGTGGGACAGTCCCATTCTTGCTTGTTTCTGCATTCGTGTGAAGAAGCATAGTTTGAAGAGGAAACAGTCTGCCATGTCACCAAGAATGCTGATTTTTAAGGCTCTCCAATCAACATCTCAGCTGAATGATGGGGACATTCCACCGCTTGAGCCTTTCCCTTTTGGTATTGTTGTTCTTCTCCAATTCCTTCTTCTCCACGTCTCTGTTTAACAGCTCAAAGATGTTTACATAAATACCATTCAGATCTTCTCCTTGACAGCAGGGGTCAAATGATCCCCCAGGGGCATTGCGTAGTCACCAAAAGTCAAGGCCTTTAAAGGAACTGAGTTATAACCTGTGTCAGGGACAGATGGGTAGGGCCTGTGGGAGCTGGCTGCCTCTTGAGAGGGTGGGGTGGTGATGGCGGCACAGGCAGTGGTAGGAAAAGGTAGGGAGGCAATGGGGCAGTAGACAGTGGGCAGGCTGTGGGGCTACGTAGAGTATCAGGATTTTTCTTTTTTCTTTCTTGCTCTTTTTTTTAGACAGCCACTCCTGAATGAACCAACAAACCAATTTATGGTTCACTCAGGAAAAAAATTGCAAATTCGAATCAAGACGAACCATGGTTTTTGTGGTTCGTGCCCATCTTTAGAGAGATTCCACACGTAGGAGATTCCACCTGTTGATGGAGTGGTGGATGTAAGAAGTTTAAAACCCCTACTTCCTGTACTGCTTAACAGTGGAGATGGGCACAAACTTGGAAAAGGGTGGTTGTGATGGTTCATGATTCGTGCTTAACCACAAACCACAAAATACATTGAATCCAGTGGAAAACTCGAAGTGGGAGTCTAGTTGTTCCTGACATACACTAGTGCCACCACACCACTGCCACAGCCACACCACTGCTGCCACTACCACACCAACCACACTGGGTCACGAGCTAAACCACAAACCAGCCCAATTTTGTCAATTTTTCTGCTTTGTGTTGCCCATCTCTAGAAGAGAGATATTTGAGGAGGAAGGAAAGGAAGAGACCTCCCCCCTGTCCTTATTCTCCTCCCTGTTCCTCTCTATAGATCAAAGCAACACTTGCTTGGCATCAGATTTTGAATAAATGACTGCCATTTTTAAACCCTAGAGCAGTGATGGCGGACCTATGGCACATGTGCTACAGCCCTTTCTTCTGGCACACTACAAACCTTTTGAAGTGGCTGCAGCTGGGATTTCCCCCTTTCTCTTCCTGTTCTGGGTCCTTTAACTTTCTGTCCGTCCCCGTGATTCCCCCTTTAACTTCCTGTCCGTCCCCATGATTCCCCCTGAAACTGCCAGTTCCTGTTCCGGTTCTGGTCTTCTGGGCAGCACGGCAGCCACTGGTTTCTTCCCCACCCCCTCATTTTGGGCACTCTGAGCCGAAAAAGGTTTGCCTCCACTGCCCTAGAGGCACAGTTGCCAGATTTTGGTGTTACAGCACAAAATCCTTTGAGTCTGCATTAAAAAGAAAGTATGCCGGAAGTGTTCACAGCAGTCCATGAGTGGAGAAGGAAAGTTTGGCCTCCATGGGCAAGATCAGTTAGGTAAAATTTGTCTGAGACAACTTCTTGCTATCCATCCCTGTTCTAGCAGTATTCAGCCCAGCCAGGTCAGGCGTCAGCCAGGGGAGAAAAGTTTGACCTTCCGTACTTCTCCCTTCCGTACAAATCCTCTCCCTCTACCTGTGAGGGTTGAATACCATTGCACAGCTATTATTCCAGTTTTCAAAATCCTGACCACAAACCTTTCTCTTCCTAAGTGTTGGGTGTCTGAGGATGGGGAGAATACACTGTCCTGCTTCACTGCAGATGGTCCAGTTCGTACCTCTTAACACTGGAGTACCTAGACAAAAGATCCTAAGAAATGGGAGACAGACATGGCTGAAGGTTCTCTGAGGATATGTTGGGTTTAATCTGTTGGTTGTGTTCCTCACATCTTCCTATGCACTCCCATGAAAGGGGGAAGATATCAAACGATGGATATTCTCTAGTTCCGAAAGCAAGAGTGGAAGAGAGAGCAACAGCAGTTCCAAAAAAGAACAGAAGGAGATTATGGCCATTCCGGCACACATTGTTTCTGTGTAGTAGCCAAGGGAAGGCTGCTTTGTGGGATAAGTAATTTATGTTTTATCAGTGTAAGACAAGGGAAGCATGGCTCCCAACACCACAAGGAGATTAGCGAGTGACAAAAGCCTGCCTGAGAATCAGAGGCCCATCTGCTAACAATATGAAAAGCTTGAGAGAACTGCTTTTTTTTTAGTCGCGTTTGTTTAAGGCTCACCTGCGCGCAGTAGATTTGTGTAAATTGCATCGGACGTTCCAGGAGCCATGCAATGTTCTGAAAATGGGATTTTTAAAAGAACAACAGTACAGGCCCGCATACACAAAGACAAGCAAGATAATGCACAGCCGGCCTACCAGGTTGAAAGATTAGCAGCAAAATGGGGCAGAGGAATCTTCACACTTAACAAGGCTTTTGTATTTTATCATGTTGACACTGTGGCTGAATTTTAAAGATGGCATGTATTATTCCTGTTGTGCAGCTCTCCAGGTAATCCTAGCAGGCCAGGGTGAACACTAAACCAGACTCAAAATGAAAGCATGGGTAAATTATGCAGCACAATGAGGAAGATGCCATTCCACAACACCCCCCTTTTTTTAAGGCTGTGAAGTCAAGGGCTAGTTTGTCAGTTTTCAGGAACGTGCGAGAAGAGGCAAAGTCGCTGGTGAACTGGCATTAAGGCTTGCAGGAGATCTGACCATTGGTGGCTGCCATCCCCGCACCGCATGACTGCTTTCTAGGGTAAATGAGGAAACATTGTCCTCAGTCTGTCTTGGCTTCTTGATGACACATCATTCTATGGTGCCCTCATGAAGCCAAGTCAGAATGAGATCAACCCTTTCCGATCTTACTCTACAGTCAGCTCAGCAGTGGGTGGTGGTGGTGATAAACACCACCTAGTGATGTAAAGAATATTCTCTGAATTCTTAATTATTGTTCATCTGTCAGAACCTAATTAGGATAATTGACTCCTCCAGGGGTCCCACAGAGATTTGTAGACTTCCCAGGCAAAGAGAACAGATTCTATGATTCGTCATTGCTGACATTGTCCCAGTAAAGGGTTAATACCAGAATGAAATCAGTAATCAGTGATAAGCTTCGCCAAACTCATCTAGTTATCTCATTATACGTATCTTCATTGTTGTAATAATTCCATGCAATTCCATAACTTGTTAATTCTGCACGAGTTCTATTTATTTACATCATTTCTAAGTTCCATGCTTAAAAGTAGCAAATCCCAAATTTCATCAAAGACAGTCTTATAGTTGTGAGGAAAAACTGTAGGCACATGTCTATAATGTTTCGTTTAAAAGTAAAAGGGAATGTAATTCGAAAAGCTTTAAAAGCTTTCTTAAAAATATATTAAAGAACCCCAGAGTTCTTATAATAAGCAAATGCAAAATGAAAAGCATTACTCAGCTCAAAGCATGGAATTAACACACAGAAAAACAATTTCTCACCAAGCCTTAGCCAGTTAGAATAAAAGGCTATGTTATTCCCATGGCTATCTCCTGGCTGCTCTCAGACGATCTGTCTTCTGCTTGCTATCCTCAAAAAAAGGACAACTACAGAAGCAATTAATTGCACATGAAGGTTCTATCAAGTTGATAAGCCTCAGTTGTGGGTACAAAACAGGAAACTGAAGCAAAATGATGGATGTTCCTTCCTATCCAAGCATCTATATTTCCATCTTAACTTTATTTTGAGCAAACATTTCAGTTATTGGATTTATCCTTGAGGAGTGTCCTGCTTGGAATTTGTAGCAGAGTTCAGATTTGTACCAGGTGAGACCACCTCATCTCTTTGAAAGTTGTCCCATAGATCATTCCTATTCAATTTATGATTGTCCTCTTCCTGAGTTCGTAGAAAAAAAAGGGGAATAGGTCCTTCCCTATGTGATACTGCTGGGATACCATTAAACAAAATCAGGGAGCATCCCTTTCTCGCTTTTGTACAAGCCAAATGAGATATGATGTGTTTCTATTTCTACATGCCCTAGAACATTCAATCAGTGATATGATGTGATGGAATATCATTCTAAAGGGCTTTCTTGCTTAGAGATAGAGAGTGCGGCTGGTGAAATACTGAATATTATAACTTCATAATGCCAGATATGATATGATATTTCATATTTTGAGATCTAGCTGGCATCTCAAGGTGGAGCTTGGAAACAGCTCTGTCTGAAATGCTGGAGTATTGTTTTAGAGCCGTGTGGGCACATGGGGCGTGTGGCCCGTACACAAGCCACAGCTCCCTACAGCTCACCAGCATTCCTATTCCCTCCACCCTTGGCTCCGAAAGTCCTTTTGTGTTCCTGATGGGGTAATTGTGCTGCTCCTACACCCTGAATTCTTCAGTAGTTTGAAGAATACTTTTTCGGTCTTGTTGGGTACAAGAGGTTCCCCCCCCCAGTATTTATTTATTTATTTATTTATTTATTGGACTTATATACCGCCCCATAGCGCTACAAGCACTCTCCGGGTGGTTTACAATTTTAATTATAAAGGCTACACATTGTAACCTGCCATTCGTATAAGAAAATTGTGGGAAGCATGGAAATGGACACAGCCTTCCAAAGGATGGAGATGGGCACCTGTGGCCCCAGTTCTTTGATTTAGCTTGAGCAATTATAGGGTATAATGCCCTTTCTTGTCTGAAAACCAGCCTTGCTACTTTATAGAATCATAGAACAATTGAGATGGAAGGGGCCTGTAAGGCCATCGAGCCCAAGCCCCCTACTTGATGCAGGAATTCCAATCAAAGGATATACAGTGGTGCCTCGCTTGACGACCTTAATTTGTTCCAGCAAAATCGCTGTAGAGCGAAAACGTCATAAAGCGAAATAAAAAAGCCCATTGAAATGCATTGAAAACCGTTCAATGTGTTTCAATGGGCTGAATACCTCAGGGTCCAGCGAAGATCCTCCATAAGGTGGCCATTTTTCGGTGCCTGACTTGCAAAAAATGCCTCCTAAAAACAGCGGGGAGCCATTTTGAGGAGCCAGCGGCCATTTTGAAAACCTGACGATCAGCTGTTTTTATCGTCGTAATGCGAAGAATCGGTTCCCAAAGCAGGGAACTGATCGTCGCAAAGTGAAAAAAACCATTAAAACATAGTTTTGTGATCACAATTGCAATCGCAAAAATATCGTCGTGAAGTGGATTCGTCATTATATGGGGTAATCGTTAAGCAGGGCACGACTGTATACCAAGTGGTTGTCTTAATTTATCTTGAATGACTACAGTGTTGGAGCACTTACCACCTCTCGAGGTAGTTGGTTCCATTGATGTACTATTCTAACAGTTAAGATTTTTTTCCTGATATTCAGTCCAAATATGGCTTACTATAACTTGAGCCCATTATTATGTGTCCTGCACTCCGGGATGATAGACAACTGGTCCTGCTCCCCCTCTGTAGGACAGTCTGTAAAAGTGCTGTCATATCTTCCCTCAGTCTTATTTTCTTAAAACTATTACCATATTTATGATCATATTTCAAGTCAGATTGAGGACAAATGAACTATTACTGATTGTTTTTTTTTGTGTGTATAGACAGAGAAAGTGCATTCAGAAAGATTATGTTTTGAACAACAGTATGCAGAATCCTGGGATGTGGTGGTGCTGCAGGCTAAACCGCAGAAGCCTGTGCTGCAGGGTCAGAAGACCAGCAGTTGTAAGATCGAATCCATGCAACGGTGTGTCTGTCGCTTGTCCCAGCTCCCGCCAACCTAGCGGTGAGAAAGCATGTAAAAATGCGAGTAGATAAATACGGACCACTTCAGTGGGAAGGTAACGGCGTTCCATGTCTAAGTCGCACTGGCCATGTGACCATGGAAGATTGTCTTTGGACAAAATGCTGGCTCTATGGCTCAGAAACAGGGATGAGCACCGCCCCCTAAACTCGAACACGACTGGACAAAAATTGTCAAGGGGAACCTTTACCTTTACCTTATGCAGAATCCTGAGAGTATTCTGGCAGAGGATTTGGGAAGCCGTTGTCCAAAATTAACTTTCCTAAGTGTGTACAGATACATATGCTATAACAGTTGGATCAAATTATAAGAATTGAAAACAAGATATGGTTCAACTGGTAAAAGGCCCCTTTATTGAGTCTTCTTCTATCCTACTGTGACAAATAGTCTAATTTATTTACTCAGTTTCTGGATGGCATTATATTTCGGGTCCATTTCTACATTCTGGATCATCATTCTGGCAAGCGCGCAGAGACACTAAATGCGACGACATCAAGGAACGGCATTACATTCTGAACATTAAAAGGGAGAAAAACACAGGTCTGCTGTTTCTCTTCGATTTTTTCCTAAAATACGCAGCCACCCTCATAGCATAACATGACAGGCAAGGATTAGAAAACAAAATGAGACAAAACAGCAGGACTCACACATAATCGAGCTGGTAAGTAAATTGTACTTGTCATTGTCTTCCTGAGATCTAACTGCAGTCTAGAAAATGTGTTAGGAGTGGTCGCATTAACCACTCTATCAAGGTCAAGGATACTGAATGAGTTGCCATGGGAAACAAATTACTAAGATGTCAGCTAAAGCTGGAGGGTCTGACGCATTGGAACTTTACCTATTATATGCTTGAGAGATTCCTGGAACAACAGAAAGCTGAGAATGAGCACACCCATAATAAGAAGGATGTGTAAAGCAGATGTTGCATTGACCTCTACTACTTAGAATCTGACCGTTGGCTTGCTTGCCCCTTTTGCTTGGGATGTGCTAGAAGGGGATTTCAAAAAGAGTAGTACATTTCGCAGTCAGATGGCATTGTTGATCTGGCATCATGCAGCATGCCTGGAGGAGAAAGCACTGACTGAAAAATTGTATGAAACCATGGATTCATTCAAACTAAGCTAGAATCTTAAAGAGGATATGCATTGTTTTTCATTCAAAACTATTGGGGGGGGGGAAGCCAACAAGATCATGAATACTGGCTCAGAGAGACTATGAGACAGTTGATATATTTGCATGTTGCAACCTGAAGGCTTATAATGAGGCCACGAGAACTTCCTTATTTTTGAGTTAGTGGTTGCTTTTAAATAAATCAGTCTAAATCAAGTTTTGAGAACTGATTAATCTGTTTTAAATGTCTGAAAGCCAATGCAGTGCGGTGGACAGAACACCAGTCTAGCAGTTCAGGAAATCTGCATTCAAATCCCCACTTGGCCATGGAAAATCTCATGGGGGTTGGAAGAAATGGTAAATAATCTCTTGAATGTCTTATGCGCCTTAAAACCCTGTGAGGGTTGCCACAGAAGTTCCACACAACTTGATGACACATAGCATTTCATGGTTTTTTTAAAAATCTATTTCTGTTTAAAAACAAGAGCATATGCACACTACAGCAAGCACAAATTTACAAAAGTTTGAGAGAGTGGACCATCAAGAACTACCCCTTGCAGTGTTGTTGAATATGTGGGAAACCAAGATGATGAGGATGATGATCTTAGAACTGCAGAGCTGGAAGGGACTCTATGGATCATCATTAGATTCTTTCGGTAATTTCCAAAAATGTGATTTGTCTGGTATTCCAAAAAGAGAAGAAGACAAAGATTGAATTAATATCAGATTTCTGCTTTTGGAATACGTCCTTTTGACCCATGTATGTCTATTGAATAGCTCACCTGCCCATCTAATTTTTTTCCTTTCCCTTTCCATGTCTCAGTCATTGCCATCAAAGTTTGCCTCCTGGCCCTGCCAACCCTGGTCTTTACTCACCATTACCTGTCCTCGAATTACCACTACACACCTCTTTGCCTTGCCCATCCCATTCTCTCCCCTCCTTCTGTTGCCTCACAGCTCCTGCTATGCACAGCCATCCTCTGCCAGCTGTGGTCTCCCTCCTCTTGTCTCCTCTCCACTGCACCAGATGCTCTATTTCCCTTCTTGCTCTGTGTCTTGCAGACACATGAGAGAGAAGAAGCATGAAAAAAAAATGAAGACAAAAGAGGCACATCCTGTAAAAGAGCCCACAGTAGACCTTTGGTCTAGATGGGCAGGGTATAAATCTAATAAAATAAATAAATAAATAAATTTAAAAAATGACCAAAACATACCGTAAATGAAAGTTTTCACCATGCATATCCCTAACAGTTGATTAACTGCAATAAAATGTGAACTTCTGGTGCAATGGGATGCCACACTGGAGTTTATTGATTCAATTTTTATACCGTCCATCTAACCAGTGGTCACTTTGGGTGGTTCACAACATGGGTAAACATAGACATAATAAGTGCTCCAAATTATTGTTGTTGTTTAGTCGTTTAGTCGTGTCCGACTCTTTGTTACCCCATGGACCAGAGCACACCAGGCCCTCCTGTCTTCCACTGCCTCCCGGAGTTGGGTCAAATTCGCTTCGATGACACTGTCCAACCATCTTGTCCTCTGTCACCCCCCTTCTCCTCTTGCCCTCACACTTTTTCCTAACATCAAGGTTTTTTCCAAGGAGTCTTCTCTTCTCATGAGATGGCCAAAGTACTGGAGCTTCAGCTTCAGGATCTGTCCTTCCAGTGAGCACTCAGGGTTGATTTCCTTCAGAATGGATAGGTTTGTTCTCTTTACAGTCCAGGGGAGTCTCTCAAGAGCCTCCTCTAGCAGCACATTAAGCTAACTTAAATTAAATAACAAGGATGTAAACAATTAAAAAGTGGGGAAAAAAATGAAAACTATTGAAAATAGACCAAACAGGTGGCAATAAATATAAAAGACTGATATTTTCACATACTCTCAATATAAATGGAGTTGTGCTTTTCATTGTTCATTTGCTTCGCATACTATGAGTCGTGGATGTTGCCTGTCGGCAAGAAAGTTGCCATTTTATGTTCCTGTCGTGGCGTGCAAGGATGCCTCAGCACATTAAGGCATCAGAAAAGTGTCCATTGATGCTTGAATGTTTTCGTTCCTGCACAAAAGAGTGAAAAGACAGTGGCTTTTTTTTCATTCACAGTTGTATTAGGAAAATAAAGTTGTATGGGTTTTGTTTTGTTTTGTTCTGGGCACAAAACAGATCTGAGGCCCAAAAAAAGCACTTAAATGTTCTGGCAAAAAGCACTGAAATGCAAACAACAGCAGCAGCAAAACCTTCTTGCAATCTCACCTGAAGGGGAAAAATGTTTGAAATAGCCACAGATCATTGTGCTGATATATTTTTTTTTTAAAAAAGGTTTTCAATCTGGTATGTCAACGGAATAAAATCTAAAGCAACCAAAGCTACCACTGCTAAGATCTGCAGACAGAGTCTAATGTGGACGCTCGTCACAGTCTCAGAAGCTGCCTGTCTTTGACCAGGAGCCGAATATGAGTGAATAATGCATTTCCCCTTAAATATGAGTCCAGGCGTCTTGTACCTTTCCTCTCTTTTGAGGAGATGAAATGTAACTCTCGCTTGACGAATGCATTGAGATACGCAGCCGAGATCTTTTCTTCAAAAAAATAAGAATTGCAACTGGCAACCTTCCGCTGAATGAAAACCAAGCCTTTTGAGCAGAGAGGAGTGGGGAGCGGTCCCCAGGCAAAAAAACAGAGATACTGGATGCACACAAAAGTTCCTGAAATAGACAATTTGAAAATGCAAGGTCAGTTCAAATGAAGATGAATTGGAATACATTGGGTAGGGAATGAAGCAGGATGAAGAACCATCCCCCTCAGATTTAACAAAAGGGTTAGTAACAGAACGATGCTATCCCAGAGGACAAAATGTAGCATATCTTGCTTTGTTCTTTAAAACGCAAGGGACGTGGTGGCACTGTGGGTTAAACTGCAGAAGTCTATGTGCTGCAAGTTCGGAAGACCAGCAGTCGTAAGATCGAATCCACGGGACGGAGTGAGCTCCCATCGCTTGCTCCAGCTCCTGCTAACCTAGCCGTTCGAAAGCATGTAAATGCAAGTTGTTAAACAGGTACCAACTCAGTGAGAAGGTAACAGTGCTCCTCTTCTAATCGTGCTGGCCATGTGACCACGGAAACTGTCTTCGGACAAACTCTGGCTCTATGGCTTGGAGACGGGGATGAGCACCGCCCCCTAGAGTCGGACAGGACTGGACTAAATGTCAAGGGGAAACTTTACCTTAAAACTCAGGGACAGAGAACCTTAATTGAAGAATCTGGTTTGAGAATTTCTGTGAGAAGAGGAGAAAAAAGAAGAAGAAAGAAGAAAATATAAGATATTGGCGAAACAGATGCTAGGCAGAAGAAAAAAGGACTAAGTCCAGGTGGACAGCATTGTGTTGATGGATAGCAACAAGCATACAAAAGCAATGGTTTTGGAAATAAAAATAATTAAATGTAAACCTTCCGGCTGCAATTCATTACCATGTTCACCCACAGTTTAATAACACGTTATTAACAGTCAAAATGGAACCAAGAATTCAGAAAAATGATCTTTCGGAGAGTAGCTACGATGAAGTAGGAAACATCCCTAGGTGCAAAAATGGATCGCTGGAGATCAGGGTGAGCATGTGCAGGTGTAAATGTCGGACAGTGCAGAACATTGACAGGAAAAATTGGATTTGTTCAAAGCACAATCTTGGAAAAGAGTTTTACAGATACTGTAAACCACCAGAAAACCAAAGGAATAGATGGTGGATGAAAGCAACCCTGAACTCCCTCTCCAAGTAAAAATGGCTTACTAGAGGGTATAATGAGAAGCTCTCTAGAAAAGACTCTAATGCTGGTAAAAGTTGTAGGCAGTATGAAAAGAGGAACCGTGAACATGAGATGGATTGAGTAAGTCAAGGAACCATGACTTGAATGTTTAGGAACTGAACAGGACTGTTTATGATGTGACCATTGAAGGTCACTCACTGGGGAAGAAATTAATTTCTTCGAAATGTGTGGCTGGAGGAGAGCTTTGCAGATAACTGGGACTGCCAGAAAGACAAACAAGTGGGTCCTAGATCAAATCAAGCCAGAATTTTCTCTGTTGAAACCGATGTACGCTTTGGGTACATCATGAGAGGGCAGGATCCTTTGGGAAAGACCTTCAGGCTGGGAAAGGTGGAAGGCAGGAGGAAAAGAGGAAGACCAAATATGAGATGGGCCGACTCCCTAAAGGATACCACAGGCTTGAGTTTGCAAGAGTTGGAGATGACTTAATGGCGCAGAACAACAACGGGAAGTTGGAAGTAAGAGGAAGGCACGTAACAAAAGCAGGCTTAAAAATAACATTTAAAAACTGCCAGCAGTGTTTTTGTTTGTTTGTTTGTTTTGAATAAGTCTTAGCAGTTCTCATTACTTCAACTCATTACTGGGGCTTCACAATTTTCTAAATGATTTTTAGCTTAATGATTCAACAAATTAATTATTGAGCTGGAAAGCAAACACAGTCTATATAGCTTAGCTTAGCATTTTAATATTAATGGTTTTTTTTAATGTATAAGACAAACATAATCATGCTAATGTGAATGTTTCCATTTCTCCAGAAAGAAATAGTAACACCAGGGATTTGGGATAGGATGTAGGGTCATGAAAAGACTCATAGAAGACATGAGGAGAAGATCTGGAGATCCAAACAGAGATAATATGACACATTGAAACCCTCTTGCGACGGGCACCTGGAGTTTTCCTTGGACGGAAAGAACACTCAGTAAATTCATTTGATCTCCTTGAGCTAAGCTGTCTCAGCATGATGGGAAACGTCAGTGAGCAATTTGAAAAACCTATGAAATTCCTCACCTGTAGTCAAGAGCAAACAAATTGCTCCCACCTCCTGAATCTGCAAAGTGTCTCTAATATTACATTGGATAAGCAAAGCATGCGTGCATGTGCACACACGCACACACAAACAAACACATGGCAGACTGTAAGGAAGCATGCACACAATCCACTCTCCACTGCAACAGCTTACACAAAGTTGCCTATTCATCCTCGTTTCAGTCCATTTGCACAATTCAAAGAAGGGTACAAATTGCAGAATGTTGCACACCTGCACAAAAAGAAACTTTGCAGAGAACAACATTTTCATCACTGCAATTGCTCTAGTGAGGATACAAGAAAATCCTCACCACGGTACTCATCAATGAGGAGAAGAATGTCAGATTCCTCTCCTCACATGCCTATATTTTACATCTTTCTGACTTCTGCTTGCTCATACCAGGAATCACTCTACCGCATTATTTCCCGGTATGACCATTCCTGGGCCGAGGGCTTGCCTCGGAGTGGTAAGTCTCCCCTTTTTAGCACTGGGCAGCTGAACAGACCTGACATAAGATTACAGCGGGGCATTGTGTGAAATTGTGATGACATTTCCCAGTGAGCCCAGGCCAGGTATTGTGCCTTTTGGCCTGACAGGTGACTGGAAATGTTATGTGGTGACTGCAAGGAGAACAAACATATCTGTTTTGAAGGAATTCAACTCAGAGTGCTCACTGGAAGGACAGATCCTGAAGCTGAGGCTCCAATACTTTGGCCATTTCATGAGAAGAGAAGACTCCCTGAAAAAGACCCTGATGTTGGGAAAGTGTGAAGGCAGGAGGAGAAGGGGATGACAGAGGACGAGATGGTTGGACAGGGTCATCAAAGCCACCAACATGACTTTGACCCAACTCCGGGAGGCAGTGGAAGACAGGAGGGCCTGGCGTGCTCTGGTCTGTGGGGTCACGAAGAGTCGGACACGACTTAACGACTAAACAAGAAGTTGTTATGAAAAGCCTGCCATCTTTTTTCTTGCTGGCAATGCGGGCACAATATTGTGCAGCAGTATTGGGTTATCTCCTGGCTTTTTGAATCATGGGTACAGAAGTCCAATAACTGACATTGATAGGCTGGAGGTTTTTTTTTGTTTTTGTTTTTTGAAGAGCTGAATATAGTCAAGACATGTACCATATTTATTTCCATTGTCCCATAACAAAGTGGACAATGCTTTTCCAAAATGTGTCAGGCATTGTTGAGCAATAAACATAGGCCTTTTGAGATAGTTTCTCTCTCTATTTTTCATTTTGGACAATCACCTACTTTTGCTTTTCCAAGGGAAACAAAGCTAGTGTTGGAGAGACCATTTCGGAAAATTGCAGCAACTAGATTTGGGACTTGAGTCTCCCACTAGAGACTTCTCATTTTGAAAAACATTCTGTGCAGGCTTCAAACTTGATAGGCAACTGACGAGCCCCACACACCTATTCCCTAGAGTACGACCCCAGAAAGCTTGCTGGGGAGGGCAGCAGAGAGGCATTCTCAGCCTATAGAGCCATCGTCAATTACATTTGCTCAAGAAATGCAAACAATCTGATCTGTTTCGTCTGCCCTGTTTCTTGCCTCTGTCTCTGTCGATGAGCCTGAGACATCAATATCCAACAGCCTTGTTCTCCTTCCTTCCCTCTCTAAGGTCCCTCCGGCATGGAAAAATGAGTGAATTTCTGTTTGACAAGATGAAAGGAAGAGACTGGTGGACACTTGAGAGGTTTCTCTTTTGAAAAGTTTATTAGGAAAATCAGGGAAGTACTAGTGGGTTAATTAAATCTAAATTGGAACTTTGGGGAATTTGGAGGGGGGGGAAAGATTCTTTTCTTCTGCAAGCAAACATTGATTATATTATTAAACGAGATGCTTTGATGCTAATGTATCTAAATTAATGATGGAAATCGTTGACACTTTGGGGGGTGGCTTTCTACCTAAATGGAATGTGATGGTTGTGTCTTAAGCAATTGGCAAATTCTGTTACTGGCAGATGTTTTCAGGACCCCAGTAGCTATTGCCTGCAAAGACACATGGATGCTTGTGACAGAGGCCAGATCTACATCATCTCTCTAAATCCTGGATCTTACATTATTGATTTCCTTATTTGAAAAATATAATTTCAACTTTCTGGGCAGATTTTCAAGGTCATATATAATTGGGATATCCAGAAATTACATTTTTCCGACAGTGCTTCTTTCGAGTTTCTATACGGTGGCGCCTCGCTTTACGATTGCCCTGCATTACGATGAATCCGCTTTACGACGATCTTTTTGCAATCGCAATTGTGATTGCAAAATGATGGTCTAAATGGGGGAATTTCGCTTTGCGATGATCAGTTCCCTGCTTCGGGAACCAATTCTTCGCAAAACGATGTTTTTTAAACAGCTGATCGGTGGTTTCAAAATGGCTGCCGGGTAAATAAAATGGCTCCCTGCTGTGTTTAGGGATGGATTCCTCACTATACAGGCAGCGAAAATGGCCGCCGTATGGAGGATCTTCACTGGACGGTGAGTTTGGGCTTTTTATTTTCGCTTTAAGATGTTTTTGCTTAACAGCGATTTTCCTGGAACAGATTATCGCTATTAAGCGAGGCACCACTGTACATCTCTCTGTGTTTTCCCCCCCTTGATGCTTAAAGAAGGGTATGGTATTGGACTACAAATCCCAGTGTTCCTAATGACCATATAACCTTTCTAACCTCTCGATCTCCTTAATGAGAAAAAGTTGCCATTGAACACGTAAGATAACACATACACAAACCTTATGACCAAACAGAAAGAAGCTGTCGTACACTCATTGCTAATGGTGAGTCTTCTCCCGCAAATCATTTCTCAACTGATGTTTCCCTCGTACTCTAGAGATGTGTAATGAAATTGTTCTCCCCACAACTATTTTTCTTCGAGATAGGATGGGGAAAAAAAACCAGAGACCACTTGCTCTGAAGCAGCCTTTAACTGATTTAAACTCATTGGAATCAAGAGGAAACGAGAAAAAGGATGTGGGGATCGTGCGGAGACCTGAAAACAATTCCAAATTAATTGCTTTTTCACAAACATTCTTTCACATTGGCCGTGGCTTAACGGCAATGGACGGAAAGGGAAAATAAGCTGCGGTCATAAGAACAGCTGGACAGAGGGAAATTATTATTGGGATTATTGTGTCTTTAGCAAGAAATCAAGCAAAAGAGAAGAAACGGCATGCTGCCACTTGTTATACTTTATAAATGAAACAGCCAGTTGTAGGTTGAATCTTTATTTGTCAGGTCCTGCTGCAGATGGACGGCCCATCTCTGTTCTCTGCTATCTCGCCCTCCCCTGACTTCCAATATAATTTGTTTTAGCTTTGTCTGGGGAATATAAAGCAATAAACACCTATTTTCAAATGGAAAAGCTGCACTTCCATTTTTAATTATAAGTTTCCCCCTCCGCCCCATCTGACAAGATACCTCAGATGAGCAACACAGCAATTTGGAGTGTTCAAGGCTTCAGCGTTTTATTTTTGCCCGAGTGTATGTATTAAATCACTCACACACTAAATGGTTAATCTTGTTCACTTGTGTCCTTAAAATATATGTGTGCATTTTTCTCCAAACAGGAAGAAGAAAATAATAATAATATTAAAATAATAAAAGAAAGAAGACCAAAGAAAAAGATCTGAAACTGTATATGGGTCTACTCAGAAGTAAATGCCATTTAATACAATAGTGAGTCTAAGATGGCTGCCATTGCAAAGGTGCAAAGGATGGAGTCAATGAAAAGTGAAGTACAGTGGTACCTCGACTTACAAACTTAATCCATTTTGGAACGGCATTCATACGTTGAAAAGTTCCCCTCCCTGGGGGTCTCTGCCGCTGCGATCGGTGCCTTTGGAGGTCTCAAAGGGCTTTCCCCTGACATTGGAGGAAGCTGTTTGAGCCCTCCGAAGACAAAAAGGCAGGGGGAAAGGGCTGGGAATTCCAACTCCGAGGGCGCCGATTGCTATGTTCGCAAAAAATGGCATTGACTTGCAAATGGAGCCTCAACCTCATTCGTAGGTCGAGGCTCTGTTCGCAAGTCGATGCCAATTTTTGCAAACGGAGCCATTCGTATATCGAAAAGTTCGTATGTAGGGACATTTGTAAGTCGAGGTCCCACTGTAACTCCAATTTAATTATAGGAAACTTGCCTTCTTCTTCATCCATCCACCTTATGTATGACAGATCCCTGCCAGTGTTAGATTGAGCATTCCCCTTGAAAATTAGCTACTCTTCAAGAATTTCTCCACTCCCTTCACCATTGATGCTGTCATTTTTGATGCTGCTGGTTCCCTAGGGAGGTGAAAATAATCTGGCAGCTAACTTGCACATTCTATGTGATCACGTGATATAGCTTAATTGAGCATTAAGGCTACAAATAAGCTATTTACATGAGTAAATGGTTTCCAAGGAAAGATGTCCTTTGCACACAAAAACCTAGGGCAGTTCCCAGATTCTCTTAAGCTTCTGTATGTCGAGAGAACTTTTTTCAGGGGGACATGCACATGTGCAAGGTGGCTTCCAGAGATCCCTTTTCACCAAAGGAAAGAGTGACTTTCATAGAAATGCTCTTCACAGCACAACCTGGATATAATTATCTATCTATAACTAGTTGCTATTGGGCAACAAATAATGCAATTACCATTGAACAAAGTTACTTTTTGTTGTAATAAGTCAGATCTAATTTACTTGTATGGGACAGATAACACTTAATTGTGTTCAAAAGTTACTTTTAAAGGTCATTTTTAAGAGGCATCCTGTTAGAAACGTTTCTGTTTTGTGACATTTGTATGTCAATTCCAAATGAAAAGGGAGGTATTCTGTGGTTTAGTCTTCTGTATTTTTCTAAACAATTCCAAGATGCAATATCAGAAATGGTCACTAGGTGGAACTACAGAGTATTTTCCTCTATTCTGGCCTGATGGCAATAAGAAGGCAACACCTTTCCATGATTCCTAAACCACTGAGCTATCCAGATGTAATGAGTAACACTGTGAGTTCCTTTTACAATGTAATATTCCAAGCTCTGCTCCAGGATAAGAACCTTTTGAATTCAACTCAGTTCTTCATTTTCAGTGTGAGTGTTACAGCCCAGGAGGGTGTCCATCTTGTGACCCTGTTCTGTCTGCAGATTGGCTGTTCATCACTTAGGCTAAGTGATTTCCACCACTCAGTCTATTAATTAAGATTTTCCCAGCAATTGCCCTTTTATTTAACAAGTCGTCTCAAGCATCACACTGAATTAAAGGATTTTTTATTCTGAAGACTAAAAAAAATGTGCTAAGATCAAAGCTCTAGGACTCCTTGAATGATGTTGTGATCGTTTCCAAAATTCATGTTTCACTTTTTGCCAAAATATCACCCCGTCAATTTCTACACAAGGAAGAGTCTCTGGGAGAACAATTAAGATACTGCTAAATGGCAAATGATGACTGCGGTAGCGTTGCCTGGGAAATTCAGACTTTGCAAATTCCACTGTGAATTTCTTGGGCCTGAACCTCATGAATTAAAGTCTGAATGCATTTCAGCCTTGAAATGAGACTCTGACACCATTCAGAGTTCAAAAGCATGTGCTTCAAAACCTTCAAAATAAGACAAAATACTTTCAAAAGTGCATATTTTGGGAAAACATAAATATTTAAAATTGCATTTTCCTACAGAATATTTGAAAAAAATCCAGGTCCAATCCTGCCATGAAGGAGAATGAGACAACCACCATAAGCAGGAAATCGGATGGGGGGGGGGTGTCACAAAACAGGAGGAAATTGTTTAGCATTTAGTATATTCTGCTATGCTTTTATATTTAGGGATGGAGAAAAGTGTGACTTTTTTTCGTCACATGCCAAAATAATTTAGCTGACTTAGGCTTCTATATCATCCACACTGGTCAATAAACAGTCCTGGCAAGTGTGTTGTGTTTGGGTGAGGAGTAGTTCACAGATGAAAAAAGAACCCAGGTTTTGGGATTTCCTCCTGCTTGGTATCACTTTGTAAATGGTACTGAGCACTAGAAGGGATCCTGTAGACCATCTTGACTGCTGCCATTGGTTTTGTCAACATTCTGGCTGCTCTTTTCTGTGTAAAGCTTGGCATCTTTTTTTCCCCCTGCTGGCAACATGGATACAATATTTTGCAGCAGCATGAGACCATTTCCTAGCTTTACAAATTGAGAATACAGAAGCACATCATGGATATTTATCCCATTTGTTAAAAAAAACTGTTTTTGAAGAATTGAATCCACATTAACTAATCAATACCATCAAACAAGCTAATGAGCTCACTCTATATAAGATTATATGGCAATTTGTATTACATCTGATATAATAGCTCAATTCAAATGTTTAGTCTCATTACAGCCCACTCACTGTGTGAGCAAGGCATGGAGTTATTCATAATGTCCTGCTCCCTTTGTTTTAGTCCATATGGATCCCTTTTGATCCCTTTTTGAATTTGCTATAGTGATTAGCAGGATCTGAAAAAGACCTTTCTACTTCTGTGCATTTGAATGTAAGACTTTCAGCATGTTTATAGTCTCTGCTTTATCAGGAGAATTCTACTGACTGGAATGGGATTTTTGCTACCTATATTGGCAGGTATGGGAATATGTGTGTCAAACATATAATTTCAGTTTGGGAGAAGAAGCAAGAGGAGGAGAAGAAGTTGCTTCTCTCATGAGGTTTGGTCATTCATATTAAAAATGGCAGTTCCCCCTGCATGACTTGTAGCATCAAATCTCATTCCGTGTTCCAAATAAAATCACATTACAAATAGAAGTGTATATCTTTATACAGTGGTGCCCCGCTTAACAATTGTCCCACATTACGACAAATCCGCTTTACAACTATCTTTTTGTGATCTCAATTGCGATGGTCTAAATGGGGGAATTTTGCTTAGCAATGATCGGTTCCCTGCTTCGGGAACCGATTTTCGCTTTACGACAATCAAAAACAGCTGATTGTCGGGTTTTTAAAATGGCCACCGGGTGCTTAAAATGGCTCCCCGCTGTGCTTAGGGATGGATTCCTTGCTATACAGGCAGTGAAAATGGCCGCCGTATGGAGGATCATTGCTGGACGGTGAGATTTTACCCCACTGGAACACATTGAACGGGTTTCAATGCATTTCAATGGGGGTTTTAATTTCGCTTCCTTGACCATCATTAGATCCTGAAGTTCTGAAATCCCACGTGCTTACCTGGAATGTGTTATACTTTTGAAGGCTTTAAATCTTGCAGGCATAATTTCATTGCCGAAACCAATTCCTTCTAGGTTTAAACACACACACACACAAAGGCACACATACAAGCAAGCCCACTTTGTGAGCTACAATTACATGCGAATTAGGATATATGTTTTTATGTTATTGTTTCTGGGTCCTTAGATTCAGGGCATGTTTGTGTTAACAGCTTGATGGCTTGTCTGAAATTATTCTTTTCAGAACCCAACAGGGCGCCTCATGTCATAACTTTTTAATGTTACGGTGGTCCTGTTTGAATCCATTCTGGCAGGTCAGCCATCAGTTTTGACTGCAGACGAAATGACAAGAGTTAGATTCACCTGGCGCGATGTCCGATGGAATCATTCACCAGCAACCTTTGGATCAACCGCGTTTTAAGGGGAATATGTTCCGAGCGCTGTGATCCACAGCTGGAGATCTAGGCCTCCTCAGCCTGTGAAGAAATCCCAGTGCCAGATGAAATGTAGAGGTGCTCAGCCACAGAGCACAGGGAAAGGAGGCAGCAGAAGAACATCAAAAGGAAGCTGGGGAGGGAGGTCTTCTCAAGAGTATTTTGCCAGGAAGTCAGCACCTTCCTGATCATGCTGTTTGTAGTGCATACCTCTGTTTCCTTCTGAGCCCTGGTTCACTTTGGTGGTAATGAACACATTAGGGAGATGATCTGTAGATGCCCATTTACCATCGTATTTGATTCCTTTTTTTGGAGGGGGGTGTAAACCCACTGAGAGTATGACACACAGCTCAGAGAAGTGAATCTCTGGCTGCAAGAAGTATTTTGGAAACACACAAGAAAGAAGAGTTGGATGTTCAGAACTACTGTGGTTTAGGTATCCGGCTGTGGAAGCAGAGGTTGGGGGTTCGATTCCCCACTGTGCCTTCTTACAGGGGTTGGACTGGATGATCCTTAGGGATCCCTTCCAGATCTGCCATTCTAAGATCATCTACACGGATCGCTTATACAGAAATGGGAGGAAGAGGAGGTAGGATGAAATGTATTTATTTATTGGCCATTTGCATATCTTCCTCCTCTCTCTCTTTTGATTCTCTCACCTCTAGTCCCAAATCATTCCCCAAAGACCCATCCTATCCATGGGCAGTCATCACAGGGGCAACAGAGAAGGGTATGCAGTGTCCCTTCCACTCAGTCGTACGGAGATATTGTTCACCTTCCTTTAAAATCCTCTGGCTTGATTCCCAACTCCCTTGTTTTTTTTTGGGGGGGGGCCTTGATGGTTTTTTTTTTCCAGCTTATATCAGTAACACCTTATAGTGAGACATGGGCTTCTGGCCTGAAACATTTTTCTAGGTTTTTCCCAATTTTCCTGAAGGGTTTTTGTATTAAGAATGTGCAACGTTCCTTTTGCATACCCAACAGATATCACACTTCTTACCAGGATTATTTTTTTAAAAAAAAAATCCTTGGACTTTTTCCAGAAATACAGGTTTACCTAGAACTCATGTCGGCATCTCAGAGAGACAGAATAGGAAGCCTATGTGGGTGTTTGATAGAGCCACCTGTTCAACGTAGGGTTGACTGCAGTATGTGAGGAGAGGGAGCAGACTGCCCTTCCCCTTCTCTTTGTCCACTTGACTCATTTGCCCCATGGAGAGTTTCAATTTGAAGAGCAGAGCCTCCACTACATAAAGAAGTTCTCCTTGAAGTTCAATTCTTGGCCATCCAGTGGCCAGCATACCATTCATGGGGAAACTGATTGTGAGGATGGTGGCTAATCATTTACAGGCCTCCTTGGAAGATCCCAATAGTTTCGATCCATTTCAGTCAGGGTTCAGGCCACGACATGGGACTAAGACCGTTTTGGCTGCTCTGTTCGATGATCTGATCAACTAGGATCAGATCATCTACCTACATGATCAAGATGGGATCATGCTCCACCTGAAGGGTCAGGTTCATAGTTTGAGTGCCCCTGAACCCGGCAGTCTCAATAGAGAATAATATACAGTGGTGCCTTGCAAGACGATTGCTTCGCAGGATGATTAATCCACAAGGCGATGGCTTTTTGCGATTGCTGTAGCGCTTTGCAAAACGGTTTTTCCTATGGGCGATTTTCGCTAGATGATGTTTTCGCAAGACAGCTTTTTTCATGGAACCAATTAACATTGTCTTGTGAGGCACTACTGTATCGGCTGTGGCCAGGTCTGCCTTTTTACATCTTAGGCAGATTTCACCCCTTCACCCCTACCTCAACAGGAAGTCCATAACAATACTGCTTCATGCACAGGCAATCTCGAGGATGGACTATTGCAACACTCTGTATGTGGGGCAGCCCTTGAAGTTGGTTCAGAAGCTGCAGGAAGTGCAAAATGCAGCAGCCAGGCTAGCGTCTGGAACATCAAAACATGATCCTATATCACCTGTCCTGACATGTTTTGCACTGGCTGCCGATATATTTCCAGGCTACGTTTGAGGTGCCTATGCTGACAATAAAAGCTCCAAATGGTTTCGGACCTTGCTACTTGTCTGAGCACCTCTCTGACAGTGCTCAGTTTTTGATATGCCACTGGGGACAACTGCAGTCTGAATGATGAACCATCCCACTTGCACCCCATATGTTGGGACATTACAGGTGGGCACTCTGAGGCTGGCCTGGAAATCAGCAACATGAAACCTTCTCTGTGGTGGCCACGTATTTATGGAACTCTCTCCTGATGGAGGTGCGACCGGCCCCTTCCCTCTTTGGCTTCAGAAGACAACTCAAAATAGGGCTGTTCACACAGGCCTTTCAGGGCCTTACCTCTTCCTAATTTGGTTTTGATCACCTATATTCCATGAACTGAATAACTGTATCTATGTTGCCACCTTTGTATTGAAATTTTGTTCTTTAGTCGTTAAGTCGTGTCCGACTCTTCGTGACCCCACGGACCAGAGCACGCCAGGCCCTCCTGTCTTCCACTGCCTCCCAGAGTTGGGTCAAATTTGTGTTGGTCACTTCAATGACACTATCCAACCATCTCATCCGCTATCATCCCTTCTCCTCTTGCCCTCACACTTTTCCAACATCAGGGTCTTTTCCAGGTATTGGAATTGAAATTGTATTGAAATAGCATTGACTATTTTATTCTTAGAGGTTTGGTTTCGTGTGCTGTCTGATTTCATGTGCTGTTTTACGAGTTTATTACTGTAGTTTTGTAATATGTTTCCATGTGGCCTAGTCATTAGATGGGCAGGATACATACATACATACATACATACATACATACATACATACATACATACATACATACATACATACATACATACATACATACATACATACATACATACATACATACATACATACATACGTTTAATCCTATTGTGAATGCCTGAATGGACCTAACATTTGAACTCCAAGGAATCAACGTTGTTTAGTGCCTGTTCTGTGTTGGAGGAACATCTTCATCCCTGTGCTGTATACTAAGCTCCTTTTGAAACTGTGAAGCAATTCCAAATCAATTTTTGATATGCCTCTGGGAACAACTGCAGTGAACATGTCTTCGACCTCAAAAAGCCCTTTGTTTCTATGTTGACAGAGTTACATAATTGTATATTTAACCTTATAAGATTGTTCTCCATAAGTGGGTGCTGTTTGCTTTCATTCTTTGCCCTGATGCTGTATCTCTTTATAGTATTAGATCATGTTTATTTTATGTTTTCAGCTGTTCGTTTGTTTGATAAATAGGCCGTTTAAAGCAGAAGTTCTCCGCCTTTAGTCCTTCAGATTTTGGGACTTCCAGAATGTTTGACCATTGAATCCTGATTCTACTGGAGCCTGTGTCCATTTTCCTTAAGGGTTTTGGCTGAGAAGGAGGCGAAAGGTAGGCTTTTTGTGGAGAAGTCTGTTTTTTCCTGTCTCTTTGTTCTGGCTCATCACATGGTCTAGTGGGAGGGCCTAGTAGTTTGAATCCTGATTTTACTGGAGCCTGTGTCCATTTTCCTTAAGGGTTTTGGCTGGGAAGGAGGCGAAAGGTAGGCTTTTTGTGGAGAAGTCTGTTTTTTCCTGTCTCTTTGTTCTGGCTCATCACATGGTCTAGTGGGAGGGCGTAGTAGTTTGAATCCTGATTTTACTGGAGCCTGTGTCCATTTTCCTTAAGGGTTTTGGCTGGGAAGGAGGCGACAGGTAGGCTTTTTGTGGAGAAGTCTGTTTTTTCCTGTCTCTTTGTTCTGGCTCATCACATGGTCTAGTGGGAGGGCCTAGTAGTTTGAATCCTGATTTTACTGGAGCCTGTGTCCATTTTCCTTAAGGGTTTTGGCTGGGAAGGAGGCGAAAGGTAGGCTTTTTGTGGAGAAGTCTGTTTTTTCCTGTCTCTTTGTTCTGGCTCATCACATGGTCTAGTGGGAGGGCCTAGTAGTTTGAATCCTGATTCTACTGGAGCCTGTGTCCATTTTCCTTAAGGGTTTTGGCTGGGAAGGAGGCGAAAGGTAGGCTTTTTGTGGAGAAGTCTGTTTTTTCCTGTCTCTTTGTTCTGGCTCATCACATGGTCTAGTGGGAGGGCCTAGTAGTTTGAATCCTGATTCTACTGGAGCCTGTGTCCATTTTCCTTAAGGGTTTTGGCTGGGAAGGAGGCGAAAGGTAGGCTTTTTGTGGAGAAGTCTGTTTTTTCCTGTCTCTTTGTTCTGGCTCATCACATGGTCTAGTGGGAGGGCCTAGTAGTTTGAATCCTGATTCTACTGGAGCCTGTGTCCATTTTCCTTAAGGGTTTTGGCTGGGAAGGAGGCGAAAGGTAGGCTTTTTGTGGAGAAGTCTGTTTTTTCCTGTCTCTTTGTTCTGGCTCATCACATGGTCTAGTGGGAGGGCCTAGTAGTTTGAATCCTGATTCTACTGGAGCCTGTGTCCATTTTCCTTAAGGGTTTTGGCTGGGAAGGAGGCGAAAGGTAGGCTTTTTGTGGAGAAGTCTGTTTTTTCCTGTCTCTTTGTTCTGGCTCATCACATGGTCTAGTGGGAGGGCCTAGTAGTTTGAATCCTGATTCTACTGGAGCCTGTGTCCATTTTCCTTAAGGGTTTTGGCTGAGAAGGAGGCGAAAGGTAGGCTTTTTGTGGAGAAGTCTGTTTTTTCCTGTCTCTTTGTTCTGGCTCATCACATGGTCTAGTGGGAGGGCCTAGTAGTTTGAATCCTGATTTTACTGGAGCCTGTGTCCATTTTCCTTAAGGGTTTTGGCTGGGAAGGAGGCGAAAGGTAGGCTTTTTGTGGAGAAGTCTGTTTTTTCCTGTCTCTTTGTTCTGGCTCATCACATGGTCTAGTGGGAGGGCCTAGTAGTTTGAATCCTGATTTTACTGGAGCCTGTGTCCATTTTCCTTAAGGGTTTTGGCTGGGAAGGAGGCGAAAGGTAGGCTTTTTGTGGAGAAGTCTGTTTTTTCCTGTCTCTTTGTTCTGGCTCATCACATGGTCTAGTGGGAGGGCGTAGTAGTTTGAATCCTGATTTTACTGGAGCCTGTGTCCATTTTCCTTAAGGGTTTTGGCTGGGAAGGAGGCGAAAGGTAGGCTTTTTGTGGAGAAGTCTGTTTTTTCCTGTCTCTTTGTTCTGGCTCATCACATGGTCTAGTGGGAGGGCCTAGTAGTTTGAATCCTGATTTTACTGGAGCCTGTGTCCATTTTCCTTAAGGGTTTTGGCTGGGAAGGAGGCGAAAGGTAGGCTTTTTGTGGAGAAGTCTGTTTTTTCCTGTCTCTTTGTTCTGGCTCATCACATGGCCTAGTGGGAGGGCCTAGTAGTTTGAATCCTGATTTTACTGGAGCCTGTGTCCATTTTCCTTAAGGGTTTTGGCTGGGAAGGAGGCGACAGGTAGGCTTTTTGTGGAGAAGTCTGTTTTTTCCTGTCTCTTTGTTCTGGCTCATCACATGGTCTAGTGGGAGGGCCTAGTAGTTTGAATCCTGATTTTACTGGAGCCTGTGTCCATTTTCCTTAAGGGTTTTGGCTGGGAAGGAGGCGAAAGGTAGGCTTTTTGTGGAGAAGTCTGTTTTTTCCTGTCTCTTTGTTCTGGCTCATCACATGGTCTAGTGGGAGGGCCTAGTAGTTTGAATCCTGATTCTACTGGAGCCTGTGTCCATTTTCCTTAAGGGTTTTGGCTGGGAAGGAGGCGAAAGGTAGGCTTTTTGTGGAGAAGTCTGTTTTTTCCTGTCTCTTTGTTCTGGCTCATCACATGGTCTAGTGGGAGGGCCTAGTAGTTTGAATCCTGATTATACTGGAGCCTGTGTCCATTTTCCTTAAGGGTTTTGGCTGGGAAGGAGGCGAAAGGTAGGCTTTTTGTGGAGAAGTCTGTTTTTTCCTGTCTCTTTGTTCTGGCTCATCACATGGTCTAGTGGGAGGGCCTAGTAGTTTGAATCCTGATTCTACTGGAGCCTGTGTCCATTTTCCTTAAGGGTTTTGGCTGGGAAGGAGGCGAAAGGTAGGCTTTTTGTGGAGAAGTCTGTTTTTTCCTGTCTCTTTGTTCTGGCTCATCACATGGTCTAGTGGGAGGGCCTAGTAGTTTGAATCCTGATTCTACTGGAGCCTGTGTCCATTTTCCTTAAGGGTTTTGGCTGGGAAGGAGGCGAAAGGTAGGCTTTTTGTGGAGAAGTCTGTTTTTTCCTGTCTCTTTGTTCTGGCTCATCACATGGTCTAGTGGGAGGGCCTAGTAGTTTGAATCCTGATTTTACTGGAGCCTGTGTCCATTTTCCTTAAGGGTTTTGGCTGGGAAGGAGGCGAAAGGTAGGCTTTTTGTGGAGAAGTCTGTTTTTTCCTGTCTCTTTGTTCTGGCTCATCACATGGTCTAGTGGGAGGGCCTAGTAGTTTGAATCCTGATTTTACTGGAGCCTGTGTCCATTTTCCTTAAGGGTTTTGGCTGGGAAGGAGGCGAAAGGTAGGCTTTTTGTGGAGAAGTCTGTTTTTTCCTGTCTCTTTGTTCTGGCTCATCACATGGTCTAGTGGGAGGGCGTAGTAGTTTGAATCCTGATTTTACTGGAGCCTGTGTCCATTTTCCTTAAGGGTTTTGGCTGGGAAGGAGGCGAAAGGTAGGCTTTTTGTGGAGAAGTCTGTTTTTTCCTGTCTCTTTGTTCTGGCTCATCACATGGTCTAGTGGGAGGGCCTAGTAGTTTGAATCCTGATTTTACTGGAGCCTGTGTCCATTTTCCTTAAGGGTTTTGGCTGGGAAGGAGGCGAAAGGTAGGCTTTTTGTGGAGAAGTCTGTTTTTTCCTGTCTCTTTGTTCTGGCTCATCACATGGTCTAGTGGGAGGGCCTAGTAGTTTGAATCCTGATTTTACTGGAGCCTGTGTCCATTTTCCTTAAGGGTTTTGGCTGGGAAGGAGGCGACAGGTAGGCTTTTTGTGGAGAAGTCTGTTTTTTCCTGTCTCTTTGTTCTGGCTCATCACATGGTCTAGTGGGAGGGCCTAGTAGTTTGAATCCTGATTTTACTGGAGCCTGTGTCCATTTTCCTTAAGGGTTTTGGCTGGGAAGGAGGCGAAAGGTAGGCTTTTTGTGGAGAAGTCTGTTTTTTCCTGTCTCTTTGTTCTGGCTCATCACATGGTCTAGTGGGAGGGCCTAGTAGTTTGAATCCTGATTCTACTGGAGCCTGTGTCCATTTTCCTTAAGGGTTTTGGCTGGGAAGGAGGCGAAAGGTAGGCTTTTTGTGGAGAAGTCTGTTTTTTCCTGTCTCTTTGTTCTGGCTCATCACATGGTCTAACTCTATCTCCAACCCCAATATGCTGAATATGGATGTCCTGAAGGAGGGCAGAATTTCAGCTTTAAAAAGAGAATGAGGAGGAGAGTGTGTCACATGAAATTCCCTAATCCTATCTCTTACTTAATTTGGTAAAAGAGAGCAGGCCGGGTAGGTGGGACTCGTCAGCCCTGGAAGGCAGCCCATCTAGGAGAAGGAAAACTCCAAATTTTAACCTCCACTGCCTTGTGGCTATATCCACTTATGGAAAGGGCTTCAGGAGATAACCCCGAGGCAAAATCCGGAGCCGGAGTCCCGGAGGCATTTTCTTTCACTCTGCCAACTCCTGCGACGTTGCTGGAACCAGTTGTATTGGCTCTTTCCTTTCCACTGGACCATTTCAGCGATGTGGAGAGGGGGGATTTGCTGCTTGGGTAACAGCCTATCCTCCATACTATTTTACCCAGGCTTCGTGCTCTGGAGAGGACACTCCAGCTTCGCATACAGCGTCGAAACAACACGGGAAGTAGCAGTTACCGGTTATAAGTCTCTGCTGAATTGGCGTAGAGCAGGACGCCAGGGGCTACTTCTGACGGTGGGAGAGGTCATTGCACCTCACTAGGTAGATACCGCCCGCCTTAAGCTGGGCAGCCCCCAGCCAGTAAGGTGCTACCTCGCCACGGTCTGTTAACCTCACGGGGTGCGTGGGGTTTAGGGTGAAACCCGACAAGCAGATCGACAACCGTGCACCATGCAACAATCATAAGAAAACTTCTGCCCTAAAGCTGGGCACCTGGAATGTACGGACAATGACCCCTGGCTTTCCTGACTACGGCTTTCCTAACGACCTGCAAGAAATAGACGATGTGCGCAAGACAGCTGTCATTGACATGGAACTGAGTAGACTGCAGATGGACATTGTTGCCCTGCAAGAGACAAGACTGCCAGACTCGGGATCTGTCAAAGAAAAAAAACTTCTCATTCTTCTGGCAGGGAAAACCATCGAATGAGACCAGGGAATATGGTGTTGGCTTTGCAGTCAGAAACACTCTCCTGAGATGCATTGTTCCAACCACTGTGGGGAGTGAAAGAATCCTGTCTCTGCAGCTCCACTCATCAGCAGGACCAGTAACCCTCATTAGTGCATATGCACCAACACTGTCATCCACTCCAGAAGTGAAAGACAAATTCTACGACGATCTGGCAGCTACTATCAAAAAAGTCCCTGAAAGAGAGTCACTGTTCATTCTTGGAGACTTTAATGCTAGAGTTGGTGCTGATCACAATTCTTGGCCCACTTGTCTAGGCCGTTTTGGCATTGGAAAGATGAACGAAAATGGCCAACGCTTACTGGAGTTTTGCTGTTACTATGGTCTCTGTGTCAGCAACACATTCTTTAATACGAAGCTGCAACACAGAGTTTCCTGGAGACATCCAAGATCCAAGCATTGGCATCAGCTCGATTTGATCCTCACTAGACGTTCTAGCCTTCCTAGTGTTACGATCACACGCAGCTACCAGAGTGCTGATTGCGATACTGATCACTCCCTGGTGTGTAGTAGAGTAAAACTGCGAACAAAGAAATTGTATCACATGAAAAAGGAAGGAAGACCACGTATTGACATCAACAAGACTCGCGATCAAAGAAAAGTGAAGGAATTTGCCCAAGCACTCGAGGAAACCCTTCCAGGTCCAGCTAATGTAAATGCACCTGAACGATGGGAACACTTCAAGAACACTGTCTACAACACCGCCTTGTCCACCTTCGGCAAGAAGACCAGAAAGATGGCTGACTGGTTCGAAGCCCATTCGGAGGAGTTAATGCCAGCCATTGAGGATAAGAGAAGAGCTCTAGCAGCATACAAAGCCTGTCCCAGCGAGTACAACCTGCAAGCTCTTCGAGCCGCTCGTAGCCAAGTCCAACAGGCTGCCAGGAGATGCTCCAATGACTATTGGCTTCAGCTTTGCTCTCAGATACAGATAGCAGCGGACACAGTTAACATCAAAGGAATGTATGATGGTATCAAGCAGGCCTTAGGTCCATTACAGAAGAAATCTGCTCCCTTAAAGTCTACTACAGGTGTGATCATCCAGGACCGAGCACAGCAGATGGAACGCTGGGTGCAGCACTACTCCGAGCTATATTCCAGAAAGAATGTAGTAACCGAAGAAGCATTAAATAACATTGAGTGCCTGCCTGTCTTGGAAGAGCTGGACAGCGAACCAACCCTAGCAGAAATAAATGCGGCCTTGGATTCCCTCACCTCTGGCAAGGCACCTGGAAGGGACAACATCCCTGTTGAAGTGCTGAAATGCGGTAAGGAGATCATCATCACTGAACTGTATGAAATCTTTTGTCTCTGCTGGAGGGAAGGTGGAGTACCACAGGACATGAAGGACGCAAACATTGTCACGTTGTACAAGAACAAAGGTGACAGGGGTGACTGCAATAACTACCGTGGTATCTCTCTTCTTAGCGTTGTAGGGAAGCTGCTTGCCCGTGTTGTGCTGAAGAGGCTCCAGGTGCTTGCAGACAGAGTCTATCCGGAATCACAGTGTGGATTTCGAGCAAATAGATCCACCACTGACATGGTATTCTCCCTCCGACAGTTGCAGGAGAAATGCAGGGAACAACAACAGCCACTCTTAGTGGCCTTCATAGACCTTACAAAAGCATTTGACTTGGTTAGCAGGGATGGCCTTTTCAAAATACTTCCCAAGATTGGATGTCCACCTCGTCTCCTTAACATCATCAGGTCCTTCCACGATGGAATGAAAGGCACTGTAGTTTTTGACGGCTCAACATCAGATCCCTTTGACATCCGAAGCGGAGTGAAACAGGGCTGTGTCCTTGCACCAACAGTTTTTGGGATCTTTTTTGCTGTCATGCTGAAGCATGCCTTTGGAACTGCAACAGAAGGTGTCTATCTCCGGACTAGATCAGATGGAAAGCTCTTTAATCTCTCTAGATTGAGAGCGAAGACCAAAGTCCAACTGAAATGCATGAGGGACTTCCTCTTTGCAGACGATGCAGCCATTGTTGCCCACTCTGCTGAAGACCTCCAACAACTCATGAACCGTTTCAGCAAGGCCTGCCAAGACTTTGGACTAACAATCAGCCTGAAGAAAACACAAGTCATGGGCCAGGGTGTGGACTCACCTCCCTCTATTACCATCTCCACACAAGAATTGGAGGTTGTTCATGACTTTGTGTACCTTGGCTCAACCATCTCTGACACCCTCTCTCTAGATGTCGAGCTGGATAAACGCATTGGGAAAGCAGCCACCATGTTCTCTAGACTCACAAAGAGAGTATGGCTCAATAAGAAACTGACAACACATACCAAGATCCAGGTCTATAGAGCCTGTGTCCTGAGCACACTCCTGTACTGCAGCGAGTCCTGGACACTTTGTGCCCGGCAGGAGAGGAAGCTGAACACCTTCCATATGCGTTGCCTACGACAGATTTTTGGTATCACCTGGCAGGACAGAGTTCCAAATAGAGTAGTCCTAGAACGAGCTGGAATTTTCAGCATGCATACATTACTGAAACAGCGCCGTCTACGCTGGCTTGGGCACGTTGTGAGAATGGCTGATGGTCGGATTCCAAAGGATCTCCTATATGGAGAATTAGTGCAGGGAAATCGCCCCAGAGGGAGACCACAGCTGCGATACAAGGACATCTGCAAGCGGGATCTGAAGGCCTTAGGAATAGACCTCAACAGATGGGAAACTCTGACATCTGATCGTTCAGCCTGGAGGCAGGCAGTACATCACGGCCTCTCCCAATTTGAAGAGACCCTTGTCCAGCAGGCTGAGGCAAAGAGGAAGTCACAAAGGAAGCAAAACCAGGGAGCTGGACAGGGGACAGATTGGATTTGTCTCCAGTGTGGAAGGGATTGTCACTCTCGAATTGGCCTCCTCAGCCACACTAGACGCTGTTCCAAGTCCTCCATACAGAGCACGATACCATAGTCTTTCGAGACTGAAGGATGCCTACTAAGGTCCTGCTGGCCAAGTCTTTTGGGGAATTGAAGGGCAAGGTGGGCCAAGAGCCGAGGACCAGTGGTCTAAAGCATTTGGTCACTATGCAGCTGGTATAGAAATAACAATGGCTGGAAAACCATTGAAGAATTACATTGGCAAAAGTCCATTGGTGCAAATTTCAGTGGCAAATTTCCAGGAGCTTAAACATTCACATAGGATGTTTCTGTTCTGTGCCAGCTCATGCATCTTGTGTGCAACAACAATTGTCATCCCTAATGTCTTAATTTGTGGCAATTTATTGCTGTGCCTAATGCCAACAGACTTACATTGGTGGGTGCAGTTAGTAGGACCCTGACCAACATGATAAATATGGTCTGGGTGTCAACAATTAAAATTCCATGACACTTGTGACTCTATTTCCCTATATTTGAGTGCTCAACCAGTATTTGTAGCAAAATATAATTTTGGTCAAGTAGAGGACTGATGAGTTCAGAACTGGGTGATGCCCCCTCAAAAGTAATTCTGTTACACAGACTGATTCCATTTTCCTTCACTGGCCTTTGCTGTGGTTGTTGAGCTGTTCCACAACCCCTTAAGATGTTTGTCTCTGGACCTCTTGTATTATTAGATTGGGATGATTTCAGAGGCCAACAGTTCAGTCTCCTTCACCTCAGACAGCAACAGGGCATGCTTAATAGTTGATGGATTGATCTCTACACTGTGGACTTCAAGCCTCCCCCACCTTTCAAAGGAGGCTGCCCCTAAAATTATGGAATTGTCAAACAGGCGGATCTTTCCCCTCGCTTACATTTCAAGTTCTGCTGCTGTTTGTCATATTTTGACCTCAGGTGGCCTTCTGATCTTCTCTGTCTGGAACATTAATCAGATGACATCATCATGCTGTAAAAGAACACTGTGAAAAGAGTCTTCCAGCCCCCAAAACACACACACACACACACACACACACACACACAAATGAACAAACTTCTATTAATAGAGACAACTCTCTTCATTTGGCCCATAGGTAAAGCACTCAACTTCATATACAGGCTTGCCAAGATGTTTAACCTATTTACCTGTCAAAACAACACATGTGGAGGTTGCAGGATCATGCTTTTTAACCATCTCTCCCTACACATATCTCCCACACTCTCCAACAGACATGTCTCAAGGTTCATTGGTTTATAGACTGCCATGTGTATCGTTCTTTCAAGCAACCTGGGTTTTGTTGTTTTTACTGCAAGACACAGCAGGCCAACGTGGTGATCTGTCTGGAAATATCTTTAAAAGCAACGTCAGGTGCATGCAATATGCAAGAAGTTCCATAGGCAGCCTTTAGTCTCGAGAAACTATGGTAATGTGCTCTGAACGGAAGACTTGAAACAGCATCTAGTGTGGCAGAGAAGACAGTTCGAGAGTGACAATCCCTTCCTTAAAGGTCAAGGCATTTAGTCCAGTCGTGTCAGACTCTAGGGGGTGGTGCTCATCCCCCTCTCCAAGCCGTAGAGCCAGCGTTTGTCCATAGACAATCTTCCGTGGTCACGTGGCCAGCACGACTAGGCACGGAATGCCGTTACCTTCCCACCGAGGTGGTACCTATTTATCTACTTGCATTTGCATGCTTTCGAACTGCTAGTTGGCATGGGTCATACCATTGCCAATTTGGCAGTCCTGTTCTTTACAATAATTTTTTTCATCCACAAAATACACAGTCTGTACTCTGAATAGTTTGCTGAGGTGTACTTTCTTGGTGTTAACAAAAGATGAAAGATGTCATTCCAAATGTGATAAACTCGCTCAGGGACTATGGAACATTGAGTAGCTGGGGATATCCATCCTTGAAAGAAAACACTGCTGGTGGCGGAGTCTTAGCCCATGATTTTCATTCCCACTTCATTCCTGTTCCCTCCACTGAGGTTAGCTATTATCATGGAGGAGGGCAGTGGTAGATATTGCTTTATGATATTGATTATAATTACAAGAAAAGAGATTTGACTAGATATGAGGAATAACTCTTTGTCTGTAAGAGCTGGTGAAATCACCACTGAAAGATTTTAAATTGACTTTGGAGGGATGTCTCTCAGGGATGCTTGGATTTCTGTGATGGCAGAGGTTTGGGCCTGATCCCTCTTGAAGCTCTTTCCAGCTGTCCAGTTCTATGATTCTATGATCAGCCGTCTCAGGTGGTTGTTTCATTCTGCTGAATAATAGTTTGTTTGTTTAGTTGTTTAGTCGTGTCCGACTCTTCGTGACCCCATGGAACAGAGCACACCAGGCCCTCCTGTCTTCCACTGCTTCCTGGAGTTTGGTCAAATTCATGCAGGTAGCTTCGATGACACCGTCCAACCATCTCATTCTCTGTCGTCCCTTTCTCCTCTTGCCTTCACACTTTCCTAACATCGGGGTCTTTCCCAGGGAGTCTTCTCTTCTCATGAGATGGCCAAAGTATTGGAGCCTCAGCTTCAGGATCTGTCCTTCCAGTGACCACTCAGGGTTGATTTCCTTCAAAATCGATAGGTTTGTTCTCCTTGCAGTCCAGGGGATGCTCAAGAGTCTCCTCCAGCACCACAATTCAAAAGCATCAATTCTTCGGCGGTCAGCCTTCTTTATGGCCAGCTCTCATTTCAAGACATCACTACAGGCCAGTCTAGTGGCAATTCATACACACTGTTGTTGGTGGCATAGAAATTGCAGCTGCTAGTGGTAGATGGAGCTAGAGATGATTGAAGGAGCAGTTTCCTTGATGCTTCACAATTCCCCCTGCCCATTGTGCTCTCTGTCTGTCTTTATTTCCTTGTCTCTTTCACAAACACACTCACAGAGAGAGAATATGACAAGGCTAGTGTTGTAAATTTTGATTTACAAAACTGTTAGGTCTATGGGAAACTTTGTTAGGAGATCTCTTAGTTAGCGGGGTAAACAGCAATGGTATTTCTGTGAGCTTTTAAACTTGCCTTATTATTCTGTTCTGTGGAGCAACAAATGAGACAGATGGTTAAGTTTAAACAAAGGTGACTAGGTTCATTTTTGGGGTGGGGGATGATAGAAATCCTTTCCTAAATTAGATAGGAGACCAAGGCTTGAACCCATGGTCCGGAGAGGACGTGTTCAGCCCACTCTTGAGAAAGAGATGTTAACAATTCAAGGGATAGAAAAGATAGCTGGAGACAGGAAGTGGTGAACTCTTAAGGAGAGGCATTAGGACGATTAGAGTTACCCAATGAAAGGAATAGTTACAGCCTACTGTTATGTTACTGGGAGGGACTGTCAATCTATCCAGTATCAACCAGTCATTCCTTCCTCCCTCAAAATTCACTGAGATCATCTTTCTGTTGAGAGTTGTATTCTCCCTCTCTGTGGCAGTTAGTTATCAGTGAGTTTGTTGCTGCAGTCTGTTCCCAACAGTAAATGATGAAACACCTTTATTCTTTCTGCTACTCATGTGGTCAGAGTGAGTTTCTGAGGTGGTAAGTGCCAGTTAATGAGAAAAGGGGTGGACTGTCTGGCGAACTTGAAGCTATTCTCCTCTCGGAATCTGTCTACTTCTACTGCACAGTTAAAGGAGAATTTTAACAACAAAAACAACACCAAAACTCTGCAACATGATTAACTTCCAGACTTTATGATAATTATAAATCTTTCCTTTCTGGAAATATGGTTTTTCAGCCCAAACAAATAAGTCTGCCTACTCTACATCCCTCTGGAGGAGTCTGGCAACTATTCCTTTCCTTATTGACTCTGTTGAACTTTCCTTAACATTTTAGTTTATTTCAGCTGTCTGACTTCCATTCTTTCCCACTCGGATTTTCCTGCAGAGAATAATCTCCCCTCAAAATGTTGTCCTCGTTTAGCCCGAATGTTCCCCTTACATCTCTTCATCCCAGCTGCAAGTCTGACACAACGGCAGAAGCTCAAAACGGAAAAGCACATTGTATGCAATATGACTCTAATCCCCCTTGATTACTCTCTCTGTCAGCCATGGCTTTCTGCTCCTTCTGAAAGGAAACGAGAGGCTGTGAAATAGGAACAAATGAAGTCGGGCTGCATCTGTTTACCATAAAGTTTAATTGAAAGTACAGTATAAATTAGCAAAAGCTGAGCAGACAACATTGCCAGGTACCGATCTCAAAAGCTGCTTCCAATTAATGCAGGTGGGAGAAAAAACTTTGTGTCAACCTAGAGGAGATGGACGGATCACCCAGTCAGCCAAGCCAGCCATTTGAGAGGCCTACAATGGGCTGTCCCTATCATTGGGCCAGTAGTACAGTTGGAAATCCAGAGGGTCTGCATGACAGTCCCCATAGCTACTGTCACATCCCTTCTCTCTGATACTAATATCAAACCCACCTTTGCCTTGTCACTTGGTTATTTAGCTTGTGATCTGTTTAAATCACCATAGGCATAGATGTATGCCTGTGTTAAAATCTTCATCTATTTCCTCTTTTCCTCTTTCCACAGCCACCAGCTTTATCTGCCCCTAGGTGTGCTCGGGTCTTTAGAACCATCTCCACATAGCTAAATCCCAGGTTTTGAACTCAGCACCACTCGGTTTGCATAGAACGAATGGGGTCCTCTTTAAGGAGAAAGGTGGGATAAAAATATTTGAATGAATGAATGAATTGATGGATGGATGGATGGATAAAATGAGGTTTTATTAAAACAATCATGTTAAAAGAATGTTGCTTATCGTTTAGTGTTTTAATTCATCCACTATTACCCTTTACACTCTCTCCATTACTTCTCTCCCCTCCCCTAACTCTCTCAGACGTCTGTCTTAGACCGACTTCAAAACCACTCTCTCCCAGATCCCACCATCCCAGACTGTCTGATATCAAACCCCCCAAACAACCTCCTTCTTATCTCCCAGCCAATCAAAGCCATTCTTACCCCTATTCCATGCTCCTCATTCACTCCCCTCTTGCATCAGATACTTATCTAAACCATATAAACAATACATCCATATATGACCAGATATCACAGCTACCTATCATCTGCAAGAAGTTTCCAAAATAAATGGAAGCAGCTGGGTTTTACGAACTCAACAGTTGAGGAGCAGGTCCTTTTGTAAAGTTAATGGCTCTAAATTGCTTGTTCAAAGCCATTCCAAGTTGATCTCTAACCCAGGGATGCCTTTTCAGCTCCCAAAATCCATCACGGGTCTCCCTCCTTAGTCAACAAAATGCTTCATTTTGTTTCAATGTCTTAAATAGGATGATGAGAAAACATAAGGTAGGGGCATTCTTTTCCTGCATGTTAAGAAGTGTAGCTGTATTCCAGAAGGTTTAGCATGGAAGCTAAAGGTAAAGGTTCCCCTTGACAATTTTTGTCCAATCGTGTTCGACTCTAGGGGTGGTGCTCATCCCTGTTTCCAAGCCATAGAGCCAGCGTTTGTCCGAAGACAATCTTCTGTGGTCACATGGCCAGTGCAACTTAGACAAAGAACGCTGTTACCTTCCCACCAAGATGGTCCCTATTTATCTACTCCCATTTGCATGCTTTCGAACCGCTAGGTTGGCGGGAGCTGGGACAAGCAACGGGCGCTCACTCTGTCGCGTGGATTCGATCTTACGACTGCTTGGTCTTCTGACCCTGCAGCACAGGCTTCTGCGGTTTAGCCTGCAGCGCCACCACGTCCCCAGCATGGAAGCTGGTGGACTGCTTTGTGTGGAAAAATCCTGCCCAAGGCTGTTAGTTGTTATCTGTTGCGGTGAGAGCAAATACTCTTGGCAGAGAAGCAGCAGCTCCCAGCGGGAGGGGTGACCTCTCATTCTGCCTTTTCCCTTAGAGTTAGAGCATAACTCAAAGACTTTCTCCGGCCAATCCTATTGGCGATTAGGTAACTAGTATCCTATCTGAATTCTCACAACGTTCTGTGTAATCATGCTGTTAATAAAAGAGTTCGCAAGGCATTTTCTTGAGGCTCCGCTGGAGGACATCCGCGTGTCGACTTCTTTGTTTTCTCTCTAAAGCTAATTGCCTTCCTATTATTCTGTGACCACCTACAGTTTTGTCTATCCCTGTTCTGTCCAACAGCCTTTCACATGCACCCCGTATTTCTCATTCATGCTACTCTCTTCCCATCATTTTTCCAGCCTTGATTTTGACTTGGTCAAAGGCTGACCTGGGCTCAAATTGCACAATCATGCCAATCCATGCTCCTACAACACAACCAACTGGGTGAGATGATCAGAGGCTGCAGCTCCGTGGTCTGCAGAACATCCTATGATCAAGACTTGGCATCTGCAGGGAAGGCTGGGAAAACTCCTGCCTAAAATCTTGGAGAGGCTTTGCTACGCGGTGTCAACAGTAGTGCTCTAGAGTGGTGGTCCCCAACCTTGGGCCTCCAGAGGTTCTTGGACTTCAACTCCCAGAAATCCTGGCCAACAGAGGTGGTGGTGAAGGCTTCTGGAAGTTTGAGTCCAAGAGCATCTGAGGGCCCAAGGTTGGCAACCCCTGATCTAGATGGATGCCAGATGTCTGATTCGTTGTAAGGCTGTTCCTATCATATGTATATTATACAATGGAACTACAAAGATCAGGATAGGGGGCATGTAATTTTGCAAAAAAAGCTTTCCTTCTTAATGTGAGCTCAGTAAATCAAGATACTGAACACCTGCCAAGCAAAGTATGCATGAGTCAATGCTTAAATTTTTCCAGAAGGTCGATCTGATCTAACTTTCCTATTATTTCGATGTTTCCGTTTTTCAGTGTGAATTGTGTGTGTATGTTTGTGTGTGTGCGTGCATCCATGTGCCCATTTTTTTTTTTTTGCTTCTTATCAGACAGACTATTGTCATTGCTTGTTTTCCTATCTCATCTCCCGGGCGCCCCTCTGGGCTCCGTGTTAAATAAATCACCACTAAAGTGGATGGTAGCCTAGTTTGATGAGAGAGAGGGAGGGAGAGGTCAAAATGGAGGCAGCGTTTTTATCTAGTTGTGCTCCGCTTCCTGCTTTCTTCATAAGCATCTCTATCTATCTACATCTAACTATAATAAAACGTGAAATGATTTAACACGAACAATCAGAAATGGTGGGTAAACATGGGCGGTCTGCTCAGAAAACATGTTGTTCAAAGAGAGAGAAAAAAAATCAAGATGACCTTGTTTTGCTGGATCTTGCAACTAGAAAAAAAAATGGTTCATTTAAGATTGGAATCTTTTAACCATACTAGATCACAGAGTGATAGAAAATGGGACATCAGTAGGATCATTGTGGTCCATCCACAGCGCAACCAGTTGAATCAGAATGCTATGCTTCTTGGACAAGGTGGCTGAAGCTCAGGGGAGGGGATCATGCAGACCTAAAGTGAATGTTCTGCCCACCTTTATTGAGCTCATCTTTTTTTTGGACAAATGAATGAATGAATGAATGAATGAATGAATGAATAAGTATTGCAACTCAAGGAGTCTTTCACTGCTTCCTACATAGGGCATCGCTCTCCATCAGCATATCATACTTCCGAGTACCAGTTTTTCAAAGCTAGTTGTGTGTTTCTAGGCAGTTCTGGTTTCATTGTTTTGCTCCTTTTAAATTTTAATCTTTTATTTCTGATTTTCACCCATTCATCACTCACGTCCACACTGAAAACGTGACTCTGGGCCCACCAAAGTTGTCCCTTTTTTTTTTTTTTTAAGAGGATGGAAAATTCCACCAGAATAAAGACCAGGCAAAAAAGGAAATTAGAATTTTAGAACAGCAGAGCTGGAAGGGACCCTATGGATCGTCAAGTCCAGCCCCTGTCAAAAAGGCATCATGGGGAATTGAACTCACAACCTCTGGTTCAGATGCCTAAAGCCTTGAGCTATCTACAGTTTGTTTGTTCAATTTTTATCCCATCCATCCGGCTATCCAGGCCACGCTGAGTGGTTTACAATTAAAAAATATATATAAAGCAATAATACACAAACAATCAGCAGCAACTGAAACAATGGAAAGACCATAAAATACAGTAAAATACAGTTTGCCACAGCAGCCATATGGTTAAGCTTGAAATCACCCTTGCGTCTCAGCTGATGGTGTACTAATCTTAGCCCTCAGTTCTATTCCTAGTGCTAGCTAGAGGAGGCCTTCTGAATCAGTCCCTGAAAGGATAATCAATACTTATGCAAATCTCCCTCATTAAGTAAATCAAGACTATTTAGCTGGCTTTAAGCCTTAGGGTGTAGCAGTGAGAGCAATGCCGGGTGGGAAGGGCAAGGATGTGTACAGCATTTTGGCTGGTTGAAACTGAAACCATGGAAGGTGGGTGAGGAGAGTGGAAGATCGGGGGGGGGGAACAGGGAGAAAAGGAGGATTTGGGTACAGAGGGGCTGTCACGTCCTCACCTGTCTCTTGATTGTTTCACCCAAGCTACGTGTCCTTCAGCTGCCACCAGCTGATTACATCAAGTTTAAGTATTATTAATAATGGAGGTCCAGGCCATGTGTCATTTTAAATAGAACCCAATAGAAGTTGTTTATTAATGCAGGTGTTGAAGGTACAATCAATGTCTTTAACTCTGAACCAAACATCTCACTTCATCCACCCTCGACCACCCACCCTCTCTCTATTCACCCCAAAACTCCAGTCTCTCAATCCTTCAAAACTCCCATCTCAACTCTCCAAAACTCCAATCTAATCTCCTCCTCCTCCTCCTGCAGAGAATCTTATATCTTGTGACTCCACCTGTCCAACACTCTCATTGGTCCATGCAGGTAGTATATGAATACAGTGGTGCCTCACTTTATGATTGCCCCGCATTACGACAAAACTGCATTACAACGATCTTTTTGCGATCGCAAAACAATGGTCTGAATGGTTTATTTTTTGCTTTGCGATGATCGGTTCCCTGCTTCGGGAACCGATTCTTCACAAAACAATGATTTTCCTCCAACTGATTGGTGGTTTCAAAATGGCCACTGGGTAAATAAAATGGCTCCCTGCTGTTTTCTGGGACGGATTCTTCGCAAGACAGCCACCGAAAATGGCCACGGTATGGAGGATCTTCGCTGGACGGTGAGTTTCCAGTCCTTTGGAATGCATTGAAGGGGTTTCAATGCATTTCAGTGGGCTTTTTATTTTCGCATTACGACGTTTTCATTCTACAGCGATGTCGCTGGAACGAATTAACATCATAATGCGAGGCACCACTGTATTCATGACCTGGGCGGACACCACAGGGCCAAACTTGGCTGAGACATGTCCTGTGAGGAAATTCTTTTTGTAAAGAAACCATACACCAGAGAAAGCATGCAAGCGAGATGGGTAAACATTTAATTTTGGAGTTCAGATCCCTACTCCGAGTGCTCACAGGCTTTCTTTTCCCAGCTGGTTGTGGCATGGGACTTGCAATCGAACCCCCCCCCACACACACAAATGTTACCTATCTCGGAAAAAGGTTAGTAAAAGCAACATCAGAAAGACACCACAACCAGCCCCCATCCTGCTGTTAATGTGGGTTTGATTAGATTATTGTAGAAGGAGTGGAAGAAGGCAGAGTCACTCCATCACCTCAAAATCATTTTTTAAAAAATCCGACACATATTTAAAACATTTTCCTGGACTTCATAACAAAAATGCAAAAAAACAAAGAAGAAGAAAAAGGAAAAGGAAAAAAAAGAGGAAAACACAAAGAAAAGAGGAAAATCTGCAGGATATGTTTATCAGTTAAGCATTTGCAGTAGGACCCATGTATACACAGTATTGGTATCTACAGTTTCACTTAACTGTGGTCTGAAAATATTAAAAAATAATTAAGGAAAAAAAACTCAGAAATTTCTAGGATGGAATTTCCAGAACTGGCCATTAGAGGGCGCAAGAGACCATGCTATGTATGGGATTCTCTATTATCTACAGTTTTCAGCATCCACAGGAGGACTTGGAACAAATCCCCCACATATACCAGGATCCTACTGTATACACAAGTTCTTCATATGTCCAAGAGGGAGGGGAATGAGATTTCCTTGAAGTTGGTGTCTATAGAATATGCATGGCTAAAATGGCAATATCTTCTGACCATACTGGATGGTGAATAGTTATGTCTCCAGTCTCAGAATTAAATGAATCCCATTAATCCAGGATTAAAAATTAAGCATATTGAATATGGTGGGCATCTTGGCATTTAAGGCAATATAAGTTTCAAAATCTTTCGTTTGTGATCTGAAAAAGAGGAATGAAGTTGGCCGCTTGGTTCACTGTTCTGAAAACCTGTGATCAGTGAGAAATTCAGTCATCTCCCTCCCTCACCAGACACCCATGCGTTCTGTGCATTTCGGAAGAACATGTTGTCTTGAGTACCAGCTGCCATATTCTGGAGCACAGTTCAGAACGGCACAGCTATTTTTTCCCCTCTCACTTTGCTACGGTCACTAACATTTCCATCAGTATGAGGGTTTGTTTTGATAAGATGACAGATTGTTTTGTAGAAGGGAGGAATTTCTCATCTTTGATTCATCTGTCTCTTTCTCTAGCTCTTCTTTTTTTTCTTCTCAACAAATCAAATAAAAAAAAATCATGTTTTTCCTTTCTTTCTTTGTTCCCCCAATAATTTATTTGGACTTACAATTCACCATATCCAAAAGGTGGAAGTTGACAACAAGAGAACAACAAATAAAACTCTCAGCAAAACAGGGTCGGGGAATCTTCAGATTAAATTGGATTGCTATTGCCCTATGTTTTCTAACTTAAATCTCAGCTCCCAAAGATAACTCAAAACAGAAGATGTATAGTTGCCGAAAGTGCTCATTGTTTGACTGTGGGATATGTCTGTGAGTAGGAGTTCCGAAAGTGATGGGGGGGGGGCATGGAATTAATTTATTTGAAATCTTTTTACCCCGCCTTTCTCCTTGAAAGGACCCAAGACATTTCACGTTGTTAAAAAGACAACGCACAAAGCTAAAAAACAGTAAGCGTGCATATATTTAAAAAAGAATTGAACAAGTATTTAAAAGGGTAAATAAAATCAAAAGGGTATACAAAGTGTTCAAGGAAATGTGAAACCTCTTTTGGACGCACGTCTTAACATGGTGTGGGGTTTGAATGTCTTGAAGAAACTGACAGGTTTGCCATCAGAAGGCTGGGAAAGAGAAACAGCTGAGGTGAGATTCATACATAAGTTGCAGTGTGTGTCAAAGGGATTAAATATTGATCAGGGATCTCATTAAATATATTAATAAACAGTTTTCCCTGCAACCTTGTATATAGACTGCTCCCTACCCCAGAACCAGACATTGACTCTTGGGATTAAATAACTGTTGCTTTAAGAATCTTCAGTATTAAATTACTCTTAAATATTAAACTAATAAAATGAATCTCCTGCTGCTTGGATCGCACCTTCACACCACATAGGCCAGCCTACTAGATGGTAAACTCTCCATTGAAACCACGATGTGTGTGCAATCCACATTAAAATCCTTGTAGTTAATTACTTGTGTCAATAGTGCTTTTGTCACCTTGCAAATTCATTTCCTGTGGAGGCTGGCCTGCGACTGGACTCCTACTACAGCTGCCCAAGGGGGAATGATCAAAGCTGAGACACCAGCCCCAGGAACTTAAATGAGCCCCAATCCAGCCCACTGTGGTCACTCTAAATCTAAAAAATAATTAACTTTTTAATATATGTTGGCTTTTGGCTATAGGAAATAAAATATAACCTCATAACTTGCAGAGTCTGCACTCAGCAGCTTGAAGTGTATTGATAAAAACACACACACCACTTGGTAGAGTAAAATTTGATGTTCTCCCTTATGTGTGCTTTGTGCCAGCAACTGATAGTAAAATAATCACTTGTGGTTTGGGTTAAAACATTAAATAACTTTTACTGCTTAGAAACATGTAAAATATAACATAACTCATAGTGCTTAGACATTTTGTATTTGTCACGTATTGACAGACTTTTTTTTCTGGCGAAAAACTAACCTCTCATCGTTTTTACATTTGTAAACGCTATCTGGCCCTATCGAATCCTGTCAGTTGCATCTTTAACTTTGTCAGCCCTAAGAGACCACTATTCTGTATTTTAGTCCTTGTCACATATTGGACCCTGTCTGTACCACATGTTTGTACACCACCCTATCTGAGTTACGTACTGTCTCTGTCAGATTTCTGACACCTGACTTATATAGCAGACTTATATCTCCCAAAATTCCCATACTTTTTTACTTTTTACTAAAATGGCCATGTGAAGATATGAGGAGTTTTTACAATTTCTTTTAAAAACTTTTTCAAATAGAAAATATTTGGAGAGTGGCGTGGATAGCTGTCAGACCTCTGGATATTGCCTTCCCCCAATTAAATATTCCCTTCCCACAAGATTGGGCCCAATCCTGATTATCCCTGTCTACACTGGTTGTTTTGTGGGGGGAAATATGCACTTAAGAACAGATGTCTGCAGTTAGGGTCATGTGTAAATTTGTTCCTTTCATGAATAGCTCAGTGATTTAGGCCTTTGGCTACAGAGCCAAATGTTGGGAGTTCAATTCCCCACTGCGCCTCCTTTAGAGGGGCTGGACTTGATGATCCGTAGGGTCCCTTCCAGCTCTGCAGTTCAAAGGTTACTATTATTATTATTATTTTTAAGATGTCTGCACTAGGAAGCAGAACATTCAGGAAGCTGATGTGATGTGAAGCCAGTCTTTTGATCTTCTGTCTCTTGCTCCTGGTTGCCATTGAAACTTATTTCACATGGGAGACATAATTAAATTAAGAATTTCAGCTGGTATTAACTGTACAAACCGATTGTGATGGTGATGAAAGGACAGGCTAAATGCATGCCGTGTTTCCCCAAAAATAAGACAGGATCTTATATTAATTTTTGTTCCAAACAAAAAAAAAAAATAGGGCTAATTTTCAGGGGATGTTTTATGTTACTGTCATGTCATCGAGGAGGATTCTTGGCAGCGTTGCCTCGTCGTGAGGGTGTTTAGGCGACATGTGGGGAAGTCACAGGGTGGGAGGGAACGTGGCGCATGCACCGCTGTTTATAAGGATGGCCACACAGTTATTGTTCCCAATGATGCTGGTGACTCAGTTATTCCCACGATTGCTGCATTTTCAGAAAAGAAAAGATCATTAAAGATTAGAGTGGGAAACCTAGTTATGAAATAGATGGCAAACTTGTTTCTCCAGAAGTTGTTATAAAACCAAGCTTCAGTAAAACGAAAGAGATGGATCCTTACACGTTACCTTGCACAGATCAAGATACTGGAAAGTGTAAAGCCTTTATCATAGACGTGGTATCATAAAACAAACTCCAGCTGAAGATTTTTCATGTTTCCTTTTTCAATTTTTTTTTTAAATCAAAGTGGTTTTGTATGAAAGATGCCCAAACTAACTGAATGTTTCAAAGACACTAATTCTAGTTACATAGAAAGTATACTTGGGAAAAAAAAGCTTGATTTCTCTCCCCCCCACACACCCCTTTTGTAACTTTTTCCTTGCTGGCGGTTTTTTTTGTACAGGCTCCAGATTTAGTCTGATTTAGGGATCTCCACATCAAGGGTGAAGGGCAATTCAATGTCAGAACTACTCTAAGAATCTCTCTGGGCATTGGGATTAGAAATCCACGATCCTTCTTCATACCTCATCTTCTTGTGAGCAATCTGTCCATTGTTCATCAGAACAGCTGCGCTTACCTCTTGGGATCTGTCTGCGTGCCAACATTTTTTAGGTAGGAGGGCTACAGTGTTCCAGTTCTTGTCCATTTTCCCCATAAAGGAGATGAGATGGGTAGAACCTTGGTTTGTTTTGCTGCTCTTTTAAGAGAAATAAGATTGTTCTCTTTTTTTAAAAAAATGTATTTTTATTCATGCTATGACAATGCACAACAATAAACCTCGGATAACAGAGTCCTGTCCTCTTCTTCTGGTTGCTGCACAAGGGTGGAGGGTGGGTTTTCACTTCACTGGGGCTTATTTTTGGGGTAGGGCTTATATTATGAGCATTCTGAAAAATCATACTGGGGTTTATTTTCAGGATAGGTCTTATTTTCGGGAAAGGAAAAGGAAAAGGTTCCCTTTGACATTTAGTCCAGTCGTGTCTGACTCTAGGGGGCAGCGCTCATCCCCGTTTTCAAGCCGTAGAGCCAGCGTTTGTCCAAAGATGGTTCCCGTGGTCACGTGGCTGGCACGACTAGAGATGGAACGTCGTTACCTTCCCACCAAGGTGGTACCTATTTATCGACTCACATTTTTACATGCTTTTGAACGGCTAGGTTGGCGGGAGCTGGGACAAGCGACGGGAGCTCACTCTGTCGCGTGGATTCGATCTTACGACAGCAGGTCTCCTGACCTTGCAGCACAGAGGCTTCTGCGGTTTAACCTGCAGCGCCACCACGTTTTCAGGAAAACAGGGTACTATTTTTTTAAGGTGTGCACACAAAAAAACTGTTATTTAAAGGGAAGAAAACAGAGAGGAGACACATATAAACATCCATCTCTAACAGAACTGAATTAAAAAAAAAAAACCATCTTTCTCTGAGGTAGCTTTCTCTTCCACATTTTAATATTACCTAGAGTCCATTCCCTTGGCAGTCTGTAGGGGGAAAATATTGAGCAGGGAAGACGGAGGGAAATAGACCGGAAATGGGTTTCATAAAGCTTGAGAATAAGTGGTCTTTTTTTGTGACAGAATATTAACACATCTAAAATAATCTGAAGTATGATTATTATGGAAATTGCTTCTAACCAAGAATCCTGGGAAGGCATTGATGGTTCTCTCATGCCCTCGTGCAGTGGGCCATTTTTTTCACAGTTGTGTGGAGGCAGTTTGATAATTATATATATATTTTTAACAGAAACCTTTGGCTTTTGCTGCTACAAAGGATGTGATTTAAAACAGGAGACAGGTGGGAGCATTTTGCCCACTTTCTCTCTCTCTTTCTCAATCTCTCTCCCCTCCATCAAACCCCTCTCCTACTGTACAATTTCTGATTTATTTTCCTCCAAAAAAAAGAGTCGGGGGTACATATTGCCAAAGCACCGACTACCTTGTGTAAAATCAATACGTAAAAATAGCCAGTGCACAAATCAATCCTGAACCTAGCCTGCATCAATGAGGGAATATTTGTTTCTTTTTCCTTTAAAAGAAAAATACCAAAGGTTTTCTCTTTTTTAATGGATTGGTCGAAGCCTTCTTCCATTGTTGTACCGGCTAAAACTGGAGGGTTCTTTGCGATGCTTTGCTTACTCTGCTGAGGAAAAAAAATGTGACTAATCTGAGAGCCTCTCTTCTAATCCCTTAGAATTCCTTGAGGTCTTTTCAATTCCTGAATAGAACCCTCCAAAATAATGCTGAAATTACATGGAAGAGAAATCTCCTTAATGAATTCATGCCAGTTTTACTGAAATGTGTTTCTTTTTTTTTCCCTATAATTTCATCTGTCACTTCAAGTTGCATTTTGATGTAAGCATTAGAGATGGGCACAAACCAGAAAAACCCGTGTTCTGTCATGTTTCGTGGTTGCCCACAAACCGTAGCAACTCCCTGAAAAAACAAACCGCCTATGGTTTGTTTTCGGGGTTTGTGTCTTCCCCCTTTCCATTGCCCCTGTTGCCTCCCTACCTGTCCTGCCTCTGCTGCCACCTTTAGAGACAATAGCATAGTTCCCCTTCCCGCAGCTGTGTCAGCTGCCTTTGCGCATGCACAGCCTGAGTGGTGGGCGCATGTGCAGAGGCACCAGAGGCAGTGACTGGCTCCAAGAAGTTGTGTTGCTGCTGATTCTGAGCATGCACCCACTGCCCAGCTGATAGCCAGCACATGCACACTGCGCCTCCTTCCCCTCCCAGAGACAGCCATGGCCTCTGCGCATGCGCCCAATTATCATTGGGCAGTGGGTGCATGTGCAGAGGCACCAGGCCCAGCTCCTGGAAGGGATGTGAGGCCCACTGTCTCTGTCTCTCTCTTTTTTTAAAAAAAAATTTAATTAATAACTTGGGATAAGGTAAGGGATCCAGAGGGTAAAGGGGGATATGGGGGAAATAAAAAAGGAGAAACACAAAATGTACTGACATCTAATCTATCCATGTTGCAATATCAACTCGACTTTCCGCTTTTCTACCATTTTATTGCCCTCCAGGTTTTACCTTCTAGTTACATCTTAGTTTAAATCTATGTTATTCAAGCACTATCTGGTGACTCAAGCCATTTATATAATAAATTCCATCGTTCACTTGCTTTTCGTATTGGACAGTCTTCCAACACTTCTGATAAGATATCCATTTCTGCCTCTTCCTGGATCTTCTCTATAAGTTCCTCTTGTTTCGATATCACCGGTTTCTTCCAATTCTTGGCATAAAGAATTCTGGCTGTAGTGACTATATATATATAAAACAAAGTACTTCTTTGTCTTATCTATATTGTCTGGTATAATACTCAGTAGAAGCAGTTCTGAGGTTAGTGGAAACTCCAGGCCCACTGTCTCTGAGGATGATGGTGATGGTTGAGGAGGAGGATGCAGCACTAGGTAGGAAGGCGATGGGGGCAGTGGGAAAGGAGCGGGTGGGCATCCACTTTGCTGAAGAAAATGAAGTGCCAATGGAGGGGTGGGGAATGGCACTTCGTTTTGTTCTGGCAAAACAGGTTCCCCCAACTGAGTCATGAACCAGTCTGATTCATCACTTTTTCTGGTTCGTGGTTTGGTTCGTTCACATCTCAAGTGCGCATGATTTCAAACATGGATCTAGCCTCACATTAATCCTTTGCAGATACCTCTCCCCTACCTTCACTGTGGAGAAGATCTTCTTGGTGGCAAATACTTCTTTTCCTGACCAAGATCTTCAGAAGTAGCCTTCTGCTATTTGTTGACTCTTAGTTTACACATGTCAGTATCGATGATGTACAGCAGAGGTGCTAAACTGGTGCCCCCTTCATCCCTTATTTCAACTACAACGGCCATTACCCTAGTCAGAACCTGCACATGTGGGAACGAATGAGAGGGGAAGTGTTGAATGCAAGTGCAAATCAATGATCTTGGGCAAGCCACCAACTCCGATCCCAACCGAGCCTAATTTTTGGAGGACCAAATGAATAGGAGAGGGACGTGTCTGCCACCTTTGAACCCAGACGCAGGTTCTGAATTAGATCCAGGGCAGACCTGGATTAGATTGTGTGGCCTGTCTTTTATTACTATCGGAGTGAAAATATAATTTTAAAAAGCAGATCTAACATCTTCTGCTTTGTTTTTTAGACACTGCTTTCCTTAAATAAAGAATAAATAAAACTTTTTTATATGAGCTCTGATGTTGCTGATTAAAACAACTAAAGAAATGCGAAAGATGGCTTCGTCATGAAAATGGCCTTTAAAAAAGAAAGTAGTGGCTTCTCTTTTTGTTGTGGCCTTTGAGCTGTCCACCAAAAAGGGCTCATCGAATAGCCATTGGTTTTGCATAATTACAATTCCTTTCCATGCAAGATAATCCATTTGCAGATGTGGGCATATAAACCCTGTTCTACCTATCCATTCCAAAGGAAATCAACCCTGAGTGCTCACTGGAAGGACAGATCCTGAAGCTGAGGCTCCAATACCTTGGCCATCTCACGAGAAGAGAAGACTCCCTGGAAAAGATCCTGATGTTGGGAAAGTGTGGAGGCAAGAGGAGAAGGGGACGACAGAGGATGAGATGGCTAGACAGTGTCATTGAAGCTACCAATATGAATTTGACCCAACTCCGGGAGGCAGTGGAAGACAGGAGGGCCTGGCGTGCTCTGGTCCATGGGGTCACGAAGAGTCGGACATGACTAAACAACTAAACAAACATGACGACTAAACAAGAACAACAACACCTTCTGCAGGTGTAGACAAATGGAGGCATTTTATGCCACCTACGTTGCTTTGCAACCAGTCATCCCCTAATTACACCTAGCAATGTGGCTGATATCCTGTTCCCTAAATTAAGCTATGTAAGACGGATGATGTCATCAGCCACAGCAATGTTTTGGGGAGTTACATTTTTTTCCAATTCACTCCCCAAAGGTCCATGGAGATTCAGGTCCTCAAGACAGAGAAACCACAGTAGCTGGTGATGTCATTGGCCTTATGCTATGTAGCTGTGTGAACAGGTTTTCAGCCAATGGTCTTCCTTCACCAGAAAGATTACTGGGTAGGTGGTTCATGTACCTTGGCTCAACAATCTCTGACACTCTCTCCCTAGATGTCGAGCTGGATAAGCACATTGGCAAAGCAGCTACCATGTTATCTAGACTCACAAAGACAGTATGGTTCAATAAGAAGCTGATGACATATATCCAGGTCTATAGAGCCAGTGTCCTGTGTACACTCCTGTACTGCAGTGAGTCCTGGACCCTTTGTGCATGACAGGAGAGGAAGCTGAACACATTCCATATGTGTTGTCTCTGATGATGCATTTTTGGTATCTCCTGGAAGGACCAAGTTCCAAATAGAGTAGTCCTTAAAAAAGCTGGGATTTTTAGCATATAGACATTACTAAAACAGCGATGTCTACTTTGGCTTGGGCATATCATGAGAATGGCTGATGGTCAGATTCCAAAAGATCTTCTGTATGGAGAATTAGTGCAGGCAAAGCACCCCAGGGGGAGACCACAACTGTGATACAAGGATATCTGCAAATGTGATCTGAAGGCCTTAGGAATGGACCTCAGCAGATGGGAAACCTTGACCTCTGAGTGTTCAGCCTGGAGGCAGGCGGTGCATCATGGTCTCTCCCAATTTGAAGAGACACTTGTCCAGCAGGCCGAAGTCAAGAGGCAGTCAGAAAAGCAGCCAAATCTGGGAGCTGGACAGGAGACAGACTGTATTTGTCTTCAGTGTGGAAAGGATTGTCACTCTCGAATTGGCCTCCTCAGCCACATTAGATGCTGTTCCAAGACCTTTATTCAGGGCATGTTACCCTAGTCTTTCAAGACCGAAGGATGCCTACAGAGGTTCTAGTGACGGGGATCAAACAGTGTACAAGAAGATCATGATAACATGACAACATCAAACCGCATCCAGATGGAAGGGAACGCAGTATCCTGCCCACATTTGAAAGTGAAGCTTCCTGATTTGTCCTTCCTAGACTAAAGCATGGATTTGAATGCAGTTGTCCTTTGCTTTTTGCAGTTCTCCAGATTTTGAGAGGCAGTTTTTGCCAGAGGGAGAGGAAAAGTGGAAGGTGATTCACTTCTCTGCCATCTGACTTGCAATATAGAAGGTGAGTCGTTCTCAAAGTCAAATGCTGATGAAGGAGGTACATTCTAGGACATAAGTCTATTCGTATTTCATTCTATCAGGTGAGAATGATGAATAGAAAAAACATTTCTCCCCAGCGGATGAGATTACCAGAATGTTTGTGTATGTTTCACCTTTCGAGATATTTCTCTGGAAAGAAAAATGGAAATTTTTTCCGTGTACAATTTCCCCACCCCATCTCAAAACCCTTTTATTTTTAAGGAATTTGGGATTTGGTTATTCCCTTTTTGGCACAGAGCTGTCTCATCCCTTTCTTTGGAAAGCGAAAAATGATTCATCTGAATGTTTCTAGGTCAAAGGAAACAAAAACAAGTTTTTAATTACAAATCAACTCATTAAAAAGGGCTCCGTTTTATGAATGTGGGAGAATGTGCTTCTGTTCCTATGATTCAAAACACTATGAAATGGTCTGATATTGTTGTACAATATTGAGCCCGTGTTTCCAGCAGGAAAAACGGATGCTAAGCTTTGCACAGCAAAGGCCAGCCAGAATGTTGACAACACCAGTGGCAGCAGTCAAGATGGTCTATTCTACAGGATATGCTCTTCTGCGCACTACCATTGACAAAGTGATACCCCACAAGGGAAAATTCCAGCAGTTGCCTTTTTCCACCCGTTAACCATTTCTCACTCAAACACAAAGCAATTGTCAGGGCTGCTTTTCAATAGGTGTGAATGTGTCTCAAGCCATCTTTAGAGTTGTCATGTAGAATGCAGATTTGCTGTACTAGCACAATATCACCACTGCACGATTTTCCAGTAATCCTTTTGTCCTTTCCTTTTGCACGGTCTGCTGGTGTTTAATACACTGGCGCAGGATGCCATTGTCCCCTGCCCAGGATAGCGAGAGACATCTGAGTCTCGCTAAACTATGTCCAGGCATCGGACATTGAGGTTATTTAAGGAGGAGGTCCGCTTATCTTGGGCCTCTTCCTCCTCAAAGGTCAGAGGATCGCTTGAAGGCTGCCCGCAGAAACATCTGATCAACTAGTTCTGAGTACTGACAGAATGAAAAGGCTTCCAGCAGTTCAAGGGGCTGTTTTACTATATAAGCAGCTCTCAGACGGCTGAAAATCCATGGAAGCAACAAGTCAAACCTCTGGCTTGCATCCACGCTCCTGACAACCTTGAACTGTGTTCTCTGGACTCTTGGCTCTGGACTCTGATCCTGGACTACGTTGTGCGTTTTGGCTTTGGATTCTGACCCTGGACTATGTTGTGTGAGTTGGCTTTGGTATTTGGATATCAGCTCTGCATTCTCTGAATTCCTGACTTTGGACTGGCTTATCGGACTCTGCTGTTGTAACCCCCAGGAACGTGACAGACTGTGAAATCTTGGGGCTCGGGACTCCATGGAGACCCCTCTGCAGAACCTCAGTCCGCACTACTGCAGGACCCCCCTTCTCTCCTTGATGATGAATATGGAATTTACATAAAGTGTGGCCCATGTTTTATTCCATAACAATTGTCTCGTGTCTTATTCCGGGGTCGGGGGACAATGGAGATTGTGGCTTGGCTTCTTTATATCTTTAAAGAGGAGGAAGGGGAGGATAAAGGAAAGATGGCAAACAGACAACAAGAAGGACAGTTTTCAGGACTCAGAAGCATGGAGGAAAAACCCATTATGGCGGCAAGAAGTACAGATCATGGTTGTTGTAGGTTTTTCAGGCTGTTTGGCCGTGTTCGGAACAACCATCAGATCCTGGCTGTGAAAGCCTTCAAGAGTACACAGTACAGATCATGTTCCCCCATTGACATCAAGGGTTAAAGTATAAATATGCATGATTATAATTTTCCAACACATATTTTGCACAAAAAGCAATGCATTGTGGGAAACATAGTCATGTTTTTACACAAAAATACAGGACAGGAATGTGTGTATATGCACACTATATGTATCTGTGTGCACATGTTTGCAAATATATACATATAGATGCACAGTACATGTTGTTAGGTAAAGGTTCCCCTTGACATTTAGTCCAGTCATGTCCGACACTATGGGGCAGTGCTCATCCCCGTTTCCAAGCCGTAGAGCCAGCGTTTTGTCCGTAGACAGTTTCTGTGGTCACATGGCCAGCACAACTAGACACGGAATGCCCTTACCTTCCCACCGAGGTGGTACCTATTTATCTACTCGCATTTTTACATGCTTTCGAACTGCTAGGTTGGTGAGGAGCTGGGACAAAGTGACGGGAGCTCACTCCGTTGCCTGGATTCGATTTTACAATGGCTGGTCTTCTGACCTTGCAGCACAGAGGCTTCTTTGGTTTAACGCACAGCATCCATGCTACTGATTTACAAAAAGCCTTCAACCTTTTTTTTCTGTCATGCAAAACTGACAACAGTAACAACCACCACCCTGCAGTAGTTGATGGGTTTCAGATTGGATTTTTTAATGTGTTGAGATACCCCCTTTTCATTGCGAATAAGACACATGGAGAGCCTTGACTTCACTTTGAGTTCATTCACAGGCCAGGAAGATATAGAAGGGGACTCAAGGTCTCTCTGACCCTCAAATGGGGTGTCTTCTAATTCATCTGATCTCTTCCGGGAACTCAGAAGGAAGCAATGGGACAACTTTTTTTAAAAGTCCCATTCAGTAAAAAAAAAAAAAAAAGTAGACACAAATAGAATGTACATGAGAAAGCCTTTGGTTAGTAAAAATACATGCTCCCTTGGCTGCCTTTTATCAAAGATACCTCATCTTACAACATACTGTTCACTTGTATTCTGGGAAATATTTTTACAGGACTTGGATTTGCTCTGAGATGGGTAAAAACCTGGTGGCATTCTACATGGGAACACTGGGAAATGTTTTGTTCCTCAATTGACAAAGTCGTGCTGGATCTGTTTATGCCTACTAAATCTGTCCAGTATTGATTTCCTGCAGCACAGATGGGCCTTTCTTGCTTCCAGACTGAAGTCAATGTACTTGAGTGATAAAGCCAACATCGTATCAGTAGAGAGCATTTTTTTTTTTGAAAGGAAGCAAAACAACCCAAGGGCCATGTTATACCTACTTGAAAAACAGTGAGTTTTCTTCTCTCTTCTCCTCTCTTTTCTTTTAAGTGCAAACTCTTTGTCTTGTCTTTTAAAAAAATTTTTAGTCTCATTTAGGAGAACAAGCTATCCAAGCTATCTAGAAGACCGAGTCTCCCTTTATGTGCCTGCCCAAGTATTAAGGTCATCAGGAGAGGCCTTTCTCTTGGTCTCATCATCCTCACAGGTGCCTTTGACAGGGACACAGGAGAGGGCCTTCTCTGTCGCTGCTCTCAGACTTCATTAGACTCCATGGACTGACATCCCCAAAAGCTCACAATAAAATTGAACAGTCTTCAAGGTGCCACTACGTTTTGTCTTTCTAATTTGTTCTTTTTATTCATTGAAAGGGATGTGGTGGCGCTGCAGGTTAAACTGCAGAAGCCTCTGGGCTGCAAGGTTGAAAGATCAGCAGTTTGAATCCACACGGCGGAGTGAGCTCCCATCACTTGTCTCAGCTCCTGCCAACCTAGCAGTTTGAAATGTGAGTCGATAAATAGGTACCACCTTGGTAGGAAGGTAATGGCATTCCGTGTCTATTTGCACTGGCCACGTGACCACGGAAGATTTTCTTCGGACAAAAACGCTGGCTCTGTGGCTTGGAAACGGGGATGAGCACTGCCCCATAGTGTCGGACACGACTGGACTAATTGTCAAGGGGAACCTTTACCTTTATCTTTTTATTCATTTATTTCATTTTGTTTTGGCCCTCAGTGCTTTCACAGAATAACACGGCTACCTCTCCTACAATCACAGTTATGAAAGGCATTGTATTTAACTAAACCTTTTTTAAAACAGGAAAGCTATAGCTGTTGTACTTAAATGGTATTTAAAAATTATTTCAAATTGGAAAGGTACGTCTGCAAGTCGGCCTCCTCAGGTACACCCTTGCCCCTTTGGAAATGCCGCCTTTGGACCCCTAGCCGAACTGAAAATTAGCCGTCATAATCTCCAAGATTTCCCACAATGCATCTGGATGGGAGTTATCCATTATCATCCAGAGAAAGCTACAAAAGAAAAGATAAGCTAGTTAGTATTATTTCCTGTCAAATAATATTCCACAGTATGAGACGTAATAACTTCTTGGAGCATTTGAAGTAGCTCAAATCTTTACATTAGTCCTTCCAGTCTGTGTGCTAGTTACCTCATCCTCTCTCCAAGTCTTATTTGATGATTGATTTTTAGAACTACTCAACTCTTGTATAGCTTGTTTTGAAGCCTGATCTGTTTTCCATCTCTTTCACAGCATGTGTGAGAAAATATATGGGGAATCAAATGTGTGAGAATGTAGAATTTCTGGAAATATAATTGAATATGTGGTATATCTACCACAACCCATGACATGAAATGATGTCTACACTCCCCACCCCCCTATTTTTACTATTTTACTTATTTTTTGGCAAGTACCAAAAAAAAGAGACCTTGAAGTTATGGACAGGTATATATTGGAACTACAAAATGCAGCATCCACAACAGAAACAAAGAACATGAGAGACACTGCAGACTTAAACAACCGGAAAAAATAGCAGTAGCTGAACATACCCTAAAACAAGCTGGACATGAAATTCTATTTCAAAATATTGAAGTACTGGACAACACCAGCAATCATTATGTTATGCACAGGGAAGCCATTGAAATCCACAAACATCTGCAGAGCTTCAACAAAGAAGAAGAATGTTTAAAACTCAACAAGGCCTGGCTCCCAGCACTGAAAAATACAGCCTGGAAAAGGTCAACAAACTCTACCCAGCCACAAGGACCGGTGATCATTGCACACAAAAGACCAGCTAACGACACCCATCAACCACAGTGACAGATAATCTATCCCCCTTATCACAACAATATATCCACAATAAAAACACACTGATCACCATAATCACCCAATCTTCTGAAATGGACAAAAGCTGTTCCCACAGCTATAAATATGGAACTATCCAACATACTGCAACAGAGCACGGACAGAGCTCCTATTCCTGTCCTCTGAAGATGCCGGCCACAGAGAGTGGCAAAACGTTAGGAAGAACAACCTTCAGAACACGGCCAAAGAGCCCAAAAAACCCACAACAACCAACGATATTTCAAACATATTAAATATTACTCTGAGGGTCACTGTCATTACTAATGGGAACAGGTGTGGAGCACAGGGTTATATAGAGAAATTGTTTTTCTTTGGATCACATAACATGAGCTGTACAATCTTTATTCTCCTTTCTTCCTCCTCTAAGAGTCAATTAGTTAAGGTCTCCAGCTGCAGAGCTAGAGGTGGGGAGTTCTATTCCCCACTGTGCCTCCTTGACAGGGGCTGGATGATCCATAGGATCCCTTCCAGCTCTGCAGTTGTGAGATTATTATGCATCATCATCATCATCATCATCATCACCACCATTATTATTATTATTATTATTATTATTATTATTATTATTATTATTATTATTATTATTATTATTATGGATTTTTATTTATTTATTTATTTATTTATTCAATTTCTACCCCGCCCCTCTAGACAACGTCTACTATTTTTGTGCTTCTCTGATTGTTTTCTGTATCAGAAAAGTTGCCTGATTATTTTAAAGTTCAGTTTTGCTTTATCTGACAAAAGCTCCTGAGACTTCCCTTAATTTTATCAGCATGGTTATCAAAACTTAAATCAGCTCACCCACTTTTTGATTTTACACTTCTAGGGCTTAGGTCACTGCTGCTTTTGCATTGACCGACAATTCCCATCATTTCTGCACGCATGTATCTGTCCCTCTCACCAAATATATCTTGGGTTCCGTGAACAATAGAAGCCTTTAAGCCATTGTTAACGGAGGAAATGAACATTATGAAAGGTGTCAGTTCAGCTTTGCTTCACATACACCTGACTTGTGACCTTTACTTTCAGACACCGGCTCGGATAAGCTGGGGCAAAAGTGGATGACAAGCAAGGCAGTTTGATGTATGCGTTGCACGCTTGGTGGTCTGGATACGGCCCATTTTACTTGGCAATGAAGCCAGTGGCCCTGAACATATACACACTCATTTCTGGTAATTGCTTTTTCTTTGCCTCATGATGCTGGAATGAGATACTTGATCATAGGTTTGTTTCCCTTTGTTTCCGGCAGAAATGTAGTGAGGTGGCTTCCTCCTGGACGTTCTTTTACAAAACTAAAACAAAGTTTTACTGTTATGGTTTCTTATTTTGACGATGTGAGCTCAGATAAGCTGTTGCTTAAAAGGCTACCTTTCCACATAGTACAATATTTTAGTGAAAACTGTGATGTAGTTTTGATATGTTCACTTTCTTCTGGACAGCTGGCTGGTTAGCTCAGTTGTTTGGGTATCTGGTTGCGGGACCAGAGGTTGGGAGTTTGATTCCCCCACTGGGCTTCCTGTGAGTAGAGCCAGCCTGTGTGGCCTTGGGCAAGTGGCAACGTTGCGGGGGGGGGGCTAGTGGAAGGGAATGGGAAACTACTTCTGTTTATTTTCTACCTGAAGAACCCTGAAAATGGTCACCATAATTCAAAATTAACTTGATGGCATGTGATGATGATGTAAGTGGCTGGGTATCTTAGTGAGTTAAATATCTAGCTGCAGAGCCGAGGTTGGGAGTCAATTCCCTACTGTGGTTCTTGTGAGTACAGCCAGCCTGGGCAGCCTTGGGCAAGCTGCCCAATCCCAGGGAAGTGGAAGGGAATGGCAAACCACTTCTAAGTATTCTCTACCTGGAAACCCCTGAAAAGGGTTTCAAGTCAGACTTGAAAGCACACAGTGAGGAATGCTAAGGAAGATTATTGCTGCTGCTGCTGTTGTTGTTGACTACATTTCTACCTTGCTTTTCCACTATGAGGAAGTCTACAATGTGCCAGACTCACAAAAAATAATAAAGTGGTAAGCAAAAACAAATTCAGACTTAAAAACCCATTACATTCTCAAGTCATCAAAATAAATTGATTGATTGATTGATTGATTGATTGATTGATTGATTGATTGATTTATACCCCGTCTATCTAGTCAATTATGACCACTTTAGGTGGCTTACAGCACACACTATAAAACAATTAAACATATAACATATCACATAACATAATTTACATAAAAAAATAAAATATTTTTTTCCCAAAGATGGCAAGAAACAGGGTATATTGTAGCAGAAAAGAAAAAAAGAATAATTAGGAGTTAGCTGGAAAGAGGGAAGGCCTGCCTAAACATCCATGTTTTCAGTTGTTTCTTAAAAATACCCAGCGAGGGAGCTGCGCAAATCTCAGGAGGTAAGTTGTTCCAGAGCGAGGAGCCACTGCCGAGAAGGCCCGATTTCTTGTTTTTTTCCTTCCGGGCCTCCCTCGGCATCAGGTTCCTCAGCCTCACCTCCTGACTCGCACGGGTGACACGGGTAGAACTGGGTGGGAGTAAGTGTCCCACCAAATATCGAGGCCCAAATTAAACAATATCAAAAGCCAGCTTTAAAAAAAAAAAAAAAAAAAAAAAAACGTCTCCACTGCCTTCCTAAAAGTAGCAAGGGTGGAAAACTCTTTTCAGCACTGAGGAGAGGGCATTCCACAATCTTGGAGCCATGCAGAAAAGTGTCTGCTCTCATACGCCTGGCAAGTAGATCTCTGCAGCCACTGGTTCTTCTTAAGAAGGCCTTTTCTGGTGGTCTTAGCATCTGGACAGATTCATAATGAGAAAGGAAGTCCCTGAAAGAGCATGACCCCAAGTCACTTAGGGCTTTGAAGGATACAAAGCAGCATCTTGCATTGTGCCCAATAAGGTCTTTCAGTAGCCCAGCTCCAGAATGTCTTGCCTCCCTGACCTAATCCATGCCTGAGGTGCACAGACGGTGTTAGTTCCACTCTGCAGCATTTTGCTCACACCCCAGCCCAGTTGTTGTTGTGAGGATCTATAATGTGCATTTCCAGATCTCTTGGGGGGGGGCAGGGGGCAGAATCCTGACTAATGGAGAAATGCAAGGTGCTGTGTCTTTGGGTGGGCCTACTATGGGCCCTCAGTACCCGGTGGAGGGGGCCAATTTTACATTTTCTTGCAGGCAGTGGTAGTTTGCACCACTATACTGACAAGTAGAAATAAGGAGAAAAAGGGGGCAGGCAAGAAGACAGACCCTAGCACACTGATTCTAAGCTAGTCATTCAAAGTCCATAGAAGAAGAATGCTGGCATTTATTCACAGGCACACATGTTGGTTGGTTGGTTGGTTGGTTGGTTGGTTGGTTGGTTGGTTGGTTGGTTGGTTGGTTGGTTGGTTGGTTGGTTGGTTGGTTGGTTGGTTGGTTGGTTGGTTGGCTGGCTGGCTGGCTGGCTGGCTGGCTGGCTGGCTGGCTGATTTTACCCCGCCAAGGTGGTTTACAACCATGGAAGACAACATTTAAAGTAGAAAGACAGTGAGTATACAACGGTGGCTAGCATCATTAAAAGACAATATTTAAAAGCGATGAACAATGAATAAGGAGGCATCTTATATCATTAACAGGCACGATTGAGGCAAAGATCAATAAGTACACAAAAATGTTAAAAATGCCACTCTTATAAATGGAAAACATAAGTTGTACTAAAAGTCCAGTCAAAGTGGTCATGCATAATAATCTGTCTAAAAGCCACACACGGGTAGGTAGTTAGGGAGGAGGAAGGTCTTTGCCTGGTTGTGGAAGGACAGCAAAGATGGGACCAGTCTGGTCTCCTTTGGGAGGGAGTTCCAAAGTCTCGGTTCAGCAACAGAGATTATGTACAATGAATCCTGGTAGTGCAAAGTTTAAACAACTGATAGTGATATGGAAAAAGGAAAGGAATTCAGACCCTGGCTAAGCAATGATGAGGTAAGTCTTCCATTTCTTTGGCAGCTAAGTGAAATGGCTGATTATTTGGCTACAAGGGAATAGACAGCAGTTGGTGATCTCAGACAAAGCCCTCCCTAGCATCTCAGTGGTAGGAGTGTCCAGGAGAAGTCTAGTGCTTGATTGAGAGGTTAAGCTCTCCTTCAACACCACCCGAGCTTTTGGCTAATACTTTACATTACTTTACCTTTCCATGTTTAGAATCACAGCAGGTCTTTTTTCCCCCTAAATTAACCCCATGAATGCAGGATTCAATACTGTACTAGGATTCAAGGGGAGGTCTCCTGTACCCATTGGGTGGCCAGCAGCTCCTGTGGTCATACAAAAATTGCACAAATGTTCCTGAATCAGTTCGTGTCCACCCATTTGTCCAATGACAACACTACCCCATCCCAATAAGTTGCACTGAATTGCAACCTAGCTGCCACCATTTACACCCCATTGAATTTAGTGTATACTCTAATTAAATCTAGAGCCAGCCCACTATTTTTTTAAGGTAAGGACATAAAGAGAGTGGTGGTAGATGGGACCAAAGTTCTGTCTACTCTAAAAGTCTGTTCCAAAATTCATGGCCAACCAGAAGCTCACACCATTTCTGGATATTTAGATGTTGGTCTACATAGAAAAAGTCTGGTTAAGAACAAGACCATTCACTTCCATGGAGAGTTCCTTGCTTGCATAGATCTTGCAGTTTGTGGAGCTTTTCGTGTGATATCACTGATGTAGCACACGTGAATAATGGCAGCATCCTGTGTTCACTGGAGGTCCTGCCCATACAGCAGAGATTCTGGTTGTCTTGACTGCACTTCCCATCAACTAGTTCTGATAGGATGATGAGAATTGCAGCCCAAGAACACACATCTGGAGGACCATTTGTTTGCCGTCCTTATCTAGCAGACAATGATCTGCTAGACATGAGTGCATCTCTTGCATATGTTGTTTGAAGAACTGCTGTACCAGCCACTGCTAGTCATTACAAGAGAAAAAGACACATCACTGTTACTTGATTAACTGTTTAAATATGTTGATGAGTGAATTTTAATGCATTTACATTCTGAACTCAAACAATTTCGAATGACTCAAACTAAAATGGTTGTGTCATTAAGAATAAAGTAAATGAACCTTGATGGAGACATAGTTTGTACAAATATTTAGAGAGAATTATAACAGGCCTGACTATTCATTAATGTGAACTAATTTCAATATTGCATAAATCATACAATTGCAAAACTTTATGCACTGCAGTCTTCCAACCTCTTTGTATATATTGGGAAACTGGAATTGTCTTCAACTTTTCAGTTTACACATTATGAGTTATGCACATAAACAATCAACGTATTTGACAAAACACCTGCCTGAAAACATGAATAAGTCCATTCTGCAAACCTCTATCAACAATTACCGTATTTTTTGCTACATAAGATGCACTTTCCCCCCCAAAAAAGTCTGTGTGTGGGAAGTCTGTGTGTCTTATGGAGCGAAGGCGGCGATTTCGCCCCCACTGGCCCTGTGGAGGGGAGCCTCCCAAGGGTCCAAGTGAGCCTTCCAGGACACTTGCAACGCTCCCCCCCCCCCCACAGGGCCAGCACGGGCGAAATTGCCACTTTCTTGGACTCTTTTGAGGCTTGGGACGCTTCAAAAGAGTCCCAGAAGGTGGTGAGTTTGCCCCCTTTGACCCCCCAGGGGGGCAGGGTGAGTCTCTAAAGGGTCCTGGAACACACCCTAGGACCCTTTGGAGGCTCACCTTGCCCCCCCACCAGGCCAGAGGGGGCGAAATCGCCATCTTCTGGGACTCTTTTGAGGCTTGGGAAGCTTCAGAAGAGTCTCTGAAGGTGACGATTTCACTCCCTCTTGCCCCACGGGGATGGGGGGTGGGGGTAGCCTCCCAAAGGTCAGAATCTGCCTTCCATGACCCTTGGGAGGCCAGAATCCTGTTGTGAAAAGTATGTTTATGCAAGAGAGATGACATCACTGGCAGACTGCTGGTGATTAAAGACCTCCTTCTTTGACCCCAGGGCTTGGAGGGTGCATGTGCAATCAGGCTCATTGCTCATGTCATGTGAACCTTGGGAATGAAGCAGGAGGTTTTTAATTACCTGCAATTTTCTACTGTTGTTGACATCATCTCGCTTATACCAATATATTTTACAAAACAGGATTTTGGTCTGAATTTCAAAATGGGAGAATATTTGGAGAAATTCTCATGGGTGGAATTTAGGACTCTTGTTCTTACTTTCATGGTGAAGTAACCGAGGAGAGAGAGAGAGAGAGAGAGAGTGTATGGATGGATGGATGGATGGATGGATGGATGGATGGATGGATGGATGGATGGATGGATGTCTGCCTTGTCTTTCATTGTATGATCAACACCATGGAAATTAGCAGCTTCCCATGTCTCTAGCTTTCCACACACTTCCAGGGAAACTTGAAATCAACTAACTTCTCCCACAAGAATTATCTGGATCAGGGCCTGTAGGCACTCAGGGAATCTATGGAGTGATCAGGAGACATGTAATGAAAAAACGAACAGATGCAGCTCCTTGGCACCCTTGCAATGTTACAGTAAGCTCAAAAATATAACCAGAAGAAATACTGGTAATGAGATAAAACAAACAAACAAACAAACAAAAGGCTTTTTCATTGGGTGAGCAAATGTATAGGAATTCCGCAGAGTAATTTCTGGCACAGTATTTCTTTCACATGTTTTTCTTCCACTGATCTGAAGATTATGCTTCCTCGTTCCTGCTACAGGGATGGAGCTACACCATAAATACCGGCAGTAACAATAAAGTCCAATCTTCAGTGGTCTCTTAAAAATGTAACATATGGAAATCCGAGAGAGGGCGCTGAACCCTGTTGAATTATAACAAAGGAGGCAAAATTGCTCAGATGACTTTTTTTCCCCTGAGAAATATTCTGGTATTTTCCATTTAATTACTTTGCTAGAAGACACAAGACACTTAGTATGGAATTATTTACAACACTATTCGAGACTGTGTACCCATGTGTATGTGTGTGTTTGTGTGTGTGTGCTTTCCCATGACCACCACTATTTCATTGGAGTGACACAAGACACAAAGGTCTTGTGGAGGAAGCAAAATGGTGGCCATTTCACCTTTCTTCCCCTCTTTCTCTCTGTGAGTATGTGTAAAGCTATACATCAATACACCTTCCAGTGCCTCCATGATTTATTACACCCAATATCTGCGCTCCTTCCCAGTGTCTATGCCAGGTTTACCATGGAGATAGACAGCAACAGTATTACACTCTGCAGTACAGTCTTGGAGGTATCCACCATCTTAGATTTCATACGAAGGAGATCTACCAAAATACTAACTGAATCAGAGCTATTTGTGTGTCTGGAGTAGGACAAAAAGCCCAAACACATTCATGAATTGAAGCAGCACCCTCCATGGTTCCTTTGTGATGAATCTGGGATTTAAAATATTCAACTAAAAAAAGACACCATGTGACTAAAAACAGGACAAAAGAAATCAAAAGCCTTGGACCCTTTCAAGAAAGGTGCAGAGCTGACACCACAGGAGAAGGAGACAGAAAGTCTCATTCTCTAAGGAAGCTTCAAGGTCTCTCCTGCATATTCTTCATGGAGGTGCTGTGAAATATTTCCGAATGAGGTCATCAGGCTGTATCCTCTCTTACTGTATTTGGGTACATCTGTATGTCCCGTCATCCACCAACTGAGGCCTGGGCTGAGGTATATTTGGAGATGCCTTAACAGGCTTATCATTGGAAGAAATCTAAGGGTGACTGGAATATTTTTAATAGCACTGGTGAAATGTCTGTGGTAGTTTGCTAATGCCATGTATGCAGATCCACTGCCTAAAATTCTCTCCTCTACAGGTACGTAGGCATCCTTCATGCTCTGAATAAAGGACTTGGAAGAGTGTCTAGTTTGGCTGAGAAGACCAATTTGAGAGTGACAGTCCCTTCCACACTGAAGACAAATACAATCTCTCCCCTGTCCAGCTCCCTGATTTTGCTGCTTTCAGGACTGCCTCTTTGCCTCGGCCTGCTGGACAAGGATCTCTTCAAATTGGGAGAGGCCATGCTGCACCGCCTGCCTCCAGGCTGAACGCTCAGAGTACAAGGTTTCCCATCTGTTGAGGTCCATTCCTAAGGCCTTCAGATCCCGCTTGCAGATCTCCTCTACAATCTTGTCGCCTAAAGGGACTGTCTTATTCTGCCTCATGGGAAGGCCGGCTCTGGATTCCTTTCCCTGATCCTATGGAATTGAGTATCAGGGAACACAACCTCTTAGTGCCAAGCAAAAGCATCTTTACAAAAGTGCAAGCGATCTGGTTCCCATGGTATTATTTTGCTTTTCAACAAACTTTAGTGAAACATTGGTAATTAAGAAAGCACTGGGCAAAAATCAGGGATGTTGGCAAGTCTTTGGGTCTGAATACCAAATCCAAGTATGAGTCTTAGGTACCAAGTCCCAAGTCCGAAGCCTCAAGTCTGAGTCCCTATTAAAAATAATCTCTTTTTTCCCAGAAAAAAAGCCACCCACTCCTTCTTTTTTCCCAGAAAAAAAGAAGGGGTGGGTGAGTTCCAAGTTGCAATTTGAGTCTGAGTCATTGAAAAAAAAAAACATAACCAAGTCCAGACTGATTTGACGGCACATTCCATGACTTGAGTCCACATCCCTAGCAAAAATCATGTCTGATCTCATTGGAACAATTCATTTCTAGTGTATAGAAGTCTTAGTGAATTTGTGTAAAATCACAACAATGCAGAATATTCACTGTTTTGTGGCACGTCTTTCTTTTTCTCTTTTACTCAACATTTTTAAAGTGTTCTTTTCCACGACGGTCTCCCCTCCCTTTCTGTCTCCCCTGTTGTCAACCGGAACGAGAGAAGAGGAGGAAGGGAGAAGCCAGAATCTGGCCTCGCTTCAAGCTGAAACTGTCTTGCATGTTGGGGCACAGGTGGAGGTTTTTCCTAACTTGATTTGTTCATTAACAATCCTCGGTCTGCTTCAGTACTTTCTCCCGGAGGCCTCTATCAGCTCTCACTTCTCCAGTGATTAGACTGCAGCCAATTGGCCTTCTGAACTTATTACAACCCTTCTTCTAATGATCTCCTAATGACGGCCAGCCTAAACCAAGCAACCTGACAGATAATGATGTCAATTATGCAAAACAGAAATGATGGCTTCAAACCTAATAGACTCTGGTTGCAACGAGGGAAAGGAAACGAAGCAGAGAGGCTGGAATAAGAAAGGGACCGGTGTTTATAGTCTCACTTATTAACGTCGTCCTTTTTTTTTGGAGAATATTGGCAGAAGATAATAGAAGAGGAGAGAGGAGAGAAAGCAGCACAAGGAAGGTGGTTTATAATGAGAATGCTATTGATGCTGCAAATGCCATAATGGGCGCTGTCCACCCAGGAATTCCTGTCAAGAAAGAGTGTTTCTTTCTAGCAAAGGACAGAGAAAGAATCTGAATGGAGCCCACAGCTGAATGGGATTGCCCCAATTCCCAGACTGCTTATTGACCAAAGAGAGTATGGCTTAATAAGAAGCTGACGGCAGATATACCAATATCCAGGTCTACAGAGCTTGTGTCCTGAACACACTCCTGTACTGCGGTGAGTCCTGGACCCTTTGTGCATGGCAGGAGAGGAAGCTGAACACCTTCCATATGCTTTGTTTCTGATGATGCATTTTTGGTATCACCTGGCAGGACAAAGTTCCAAACAGAGTAGTTCTAGAACAAGCTGGAATTTTCAGCAAGTATTCATTACTGAAACAGCGACGTCTACGTTGGCTTGGGCACGTCGTGAGAATGGCTGATGGTCGGATTCCAAAGGATCTCCTGTATGGAGAGTTAGTGCAGGGAAAGTGCCCCAGAATGAGACCACAGCTGTGATATAAGGAGATTTGCCAGCGGGATCTGAAGGCCTTAGGAATGGACCTCAACAGATGGGAAACCTTGACCTCTGAGCATTCAGCCTGGAGGCAGGCGGTGCATCACGGCCTCTCCCAATTTGAAGAGACACTTGTCCAGCAGGCTGAAGTCAAGAGGCAGTCAGAAAAGCAGCCAAATCTGGGAGCTGGACAGGAGACAGACTGTATTTGTCTTCAGTGTGGAAGGAATGGTCACTCTCGAATTGGCCTTCTCAGCCACACCACACGCTGTTTCAAGTCCTCCATACAGAGCCCGTGACCATCGTCTCTCGAGACTGAAGGATGCCTAAGCAAGTATTGACCATAAGCCATTTGTACTCTGGACTCCTTATGTTGATAGAGTCCGGCAGAGGCATCTGAGAAAATGTACATGTTTGAATGGTGAACCTAATATTTTATAATGATATGGTAAATGGTAAATGGGAGTGGTTGGTTGGTCAGAGATGGCTGGTCTAGTAAGGTATGCTAGGTGGTGCCCCACCTCAGTGTTAGGCTAGCTCTGGTCAGCCCATTTCTTGTTTGAGGTAGAGGGTAAGGTGAACCTGTGGGGTTGTGAATCTGTGTTTCTAACCCCCACGGTTTTCTACAGGATTGCCTGCCTTTCTATCTTCCTTTCCTCAGGCTTTTCCAGCCATCTACTCATCCCCAGTTTCTTCCGATGAAATCTCGTAAATAACGCCTTGGATAACGTAGAGAGATTCATGATTTTTCTCCTCACAATTCTTTATCATCCCCTAGGTAAATCTCACTTACCACTCCATAGTGCTTAAAGCACTCTCTGGGAGGTTTGCAAATTTTTTGTCCCGACTCCACATTGCTCCCTCAACAGCAAGCTGGGTACACAACTTTCCAACCTTGAAAGGATGGAAGGCTGAGTCAACCTTCAGCCAGCTACCCAAGCCTGCCAAAATCGAAACCAATTCATGAGCGGAGTCATGACTGCAGGACTGCAGTTTTAACCACTGTGTCATGAGGCTCTTTTAACAATAAATGTTAAACCAAATGTCTAAGCATTGATCATTATGCACCATTCGATAATCATCAAGAACATAAAAACAAACTCCTCCATAGGCATGCCCATATAGTTAACAATCATGGAACTTCCCCCCTGACTCTTGTTGTAGCCTGGGATTAATTGTGTTAGATTATTACATTACACCGCATAATATTTTGATGTTTTCTATGTTACTTGTCTTCTCTGCCCTTTCTTACCTTTCTTGTCCATGTCCTATAGTCTCTCATGCAGGGCTGAGCAACAGAAACACTTGAAAACGATAATAGTATGAAACAGGAAGTACCTGACTGAACTGACCAACACAGCTTAATCATGTTTCAAAAACTGAAGAGAAGATGCAAAACGAAAACAACAAAATTGAAAGTGGTTGGAAAGCTCCTTGCTCAGCCTTTCACTCCACTCTTGCTTGAATAAATCTCTGGGTCTCAGCTGGGTTCTAGAGGAATTCCCTGCTGGGGCAAAATGTGAAACATCAACAGGATGGGGAAAAAACAGCTGAGTATTCATTATATCCCTGAATCACCAAATTCACTAAAAAATAGCTAATTTGTCAATTTGCATTTGTATGAATAAATGCCTCCCGCCAATATGAATCAACATTTTTTTAATTCATTGGGCTATAAAAGGAGAGTCAGGGGAAGCTTCCTTATGAATTTGATGTCTCAAGGGGGGCACGTTTTATAGGGTTTTAAAGTGAAAAATGAGTTGACAAATTGATTTGTTGATTCATCAGGAAAAAAACCACAAATCAGTATGAATCACAATTTTTTTTCTGATTTGTGCTCATCTCTAGCTCTAACCAATACACACTCCCCCTCCCAGCTCTGCCTGTCACCCCTTGCTCTATCCATCTGTGCTGTGTCTTACACTCAAGTAACCTCTATGGGCAACTACCATCCCCGGACATGGTTGTTAAAAGATATGTCCAAACATTGGATGGTGAGCAATGGAAGTGTTGGGGTTTTAGCCTATAAAAGGCATGAACGAATGAATGGATGAACAGATGATTGAACGAACAAATGAATAAATAAACAGGCATGATGGGATACAACCAAACTTCTTCACTCTTCTAGCAGGATGACAACGGAACCAATGACCTCGGGAGGTGGTGAATGATCTAATGCTGGAGGCATTCAAGAGAAAAATTGAACAACCATCTGTCAGATCTGCTTTGACTTGGATCTGCTTTGACTTGCATTAAATGGGGGGGGGGGTTTGGAGCTGATAGCCTTATAGGCCACTTCCAACTCAATTAATTATTCAGTTACTCAATTTCTCAATTACCAGCTTATTCAATTATTTGATTATTCAAAAGCATGGACCAAACATCTCTCTTTTTAATGGGCCAGAGGATCTAATCCTTCAAGAGTAGAAGAAATCACATTTTCCATGAAACCTGCTTAAGGAAAAACACACACACCCTTTTTCGTGTGTGAAAAACTAAAGTAAAATTTGCAGTCTTGTGAAAACTGGCTGTTTAAAATTTCCACACAATTTGTGGACAAAGCGTAGAACATTTCAGTGAATTTCTCCAGGGGAAGAGAAATTGCCCACCCATGTCTTGGGAGGGAAGCTTGCCATTCATAGCACAAGAAGCTACAATTCTTTGCCATCCAGTCCCAAGGTTTGTTGGGGTTTCTTATCTGAATTTTGTCTTCAGCCTGGATACCATTTTGATTCTTCTACAGTTCTTGAGACCTAATCTTGTTCCAAGGCATTGTGGCAATAGAGAATGGGATACAGAATGTGGCTGCAACAGAAAAAAAAATGTGAAAAAGATTTAAAGAACAGTCTGCAAAGGATCTCTGAGATGAAGGAAGCCCTAAAGACATTAATGAGCTAATATCATGCTTTATTAATGACATAACGATGCCGATGCTGCAGAAAAGTCAGCTGTACAGGAAAAATACTGCTTCCTGCTTCATTATGAATGTTTTTTGCAAAGACCTGTGGATATTCACCGCACAAAGAAAGGAAGGAGTGCTGTCTAACATTGGAACCACAAAAATTAGAAATGGAAAAAAGTGATTAAGAGGTATAATTGATTCTGCACCCATAAAGGATTGCTTCTTGCAATATTAATGGTCTTTCCTCCAACTGAAGCTTCAAAGAATGATAGGTTTTCCGTCTTAGATGAGACATTACACACACACACACACACACACACACACACACACACACACACACACAGAGAGAGAGAGAGAGAGAGAGAGAGAGAGAGAGAGAGAGAGAGAGAGAGAGAGAGAGTTGCCACAAATTCTGTACCTACTTCAATTTTACCTTCTTTAGCATCCGCGCATTTTATTTGAACAGTTATCTCTGCCTTCTGTCTCTGCATACCTACAACTGGTAGATTGCCCAGGATTGTAGACGTTATTTGCTCATGAGTCGAAGGGACACTTCACACATGGCTCTTGTAGTGCAAGCCTCAGGCATCTATTCTCCATGTCACTGCAGGCTTCAAGTTCTAAAGAAAAGTGGGATCTACACCTGTGGAGACAGGGGGCTTGGAACACAGATGTTATGTTGGATTCTATTTTACTCTAGCAGACTCATTTGAAATGTGTTGTTGAGACATGACTTTGATAATATGAGTTTGCTGTACTAAAGGAGAAGTTTAGCTCCCTGAGTCTTTACGGGAAGGACTACGGTCTTCACAAGTTGGTGAGGGGTGATATTAAATTAATAAAGCAAGCAGACTGTTAAAAGCAAATTGTTCTGCTTATATGTTGCTGTTCAGTCGTTAAGTCATGTCCGACTCTTTGTGACCCCATGGACCAGAGCACGCCAGGCCCTCCTGTCTTCCACTGCCTCCTGGAGTTGTGTCAGATTCATGTTGGTTGCTTTGATGACACTGTCCAACCATCTCATCCTCGGTCGTCCCCTTCTCCTCTTGCCTTCACACTTTCCCAACATCAGGGTCTTTTCCAGGGAGTCTTCTCTTCTCATGAGAAGACGCTGCTTGTATACTACCTCATAGCACTAAAAGCATTCTCTGGGCAGCTTACAATTTAATTAAGCAGGCTACACATTGCCTGACCACCCCAGCAAGTTGGCCATTCAATTTACTGACCTCAGAAGGCTGAGTCAACCTTGGGTTGGCTGTCTGAGCCCAGAATTGAACTCTTATCATGACCTGAGTCTTCAATGCAGTACTGCCATTTAACCACTATATCACTAGGCTCCCTCCGTCAACTTGTCATGATCCTTATCACAGATTTGACTCATTCATTAACTTTTTGCAGAATTCCCCAACCAGTTTTCCTCAACCCATTTGGCAAAACCCAGTTTGATAATGGTACTGTTTCAAGGGCCACCTGCTCAGGAATGAAAATTAAATTGTACAGGCAAGGTGTCAGACCTGAGAAGCCAGTTTCATTCATTCCTAACTGACTGACCTCAAGAAATGTGGAATCAATGGGAAGATGATCTAAGAAATGATCATAACCATTAAGCAGGTTCATACTGGAAGAAGCAGCCCTTTGTATCGCATAGGTGGAGATAGTGATGGGGAGAGTTTGCTGCCGATTTAATGTCCTTCTCTGTCTGACTGCATCATTACACTAGAATGTCAGCCCCAGAATCCTTTATCATTTCATCAACCTCTGGAATGGAAAGGAAGAAGAGAAATATGAATACTTTACTGTATCTAATGAAAATGACCATGGTATCATGTCTAACAAGGTGTTGCAGAGGCTCAGTCATGAATAGTGACAATAACAGTACTGATATGGCTGTACTGTAACAGTGGTTTAGACCAGTGGTTCTTAATCTTGGGTTAGTCAGGTGTTTTTGAACTGCAACTCCCAGAAACCCCAGCCAGCACAGCTGGTGGTGAAGGCTTCTGGGAGTTGCAGTCCAAAAACACCTGAGTAACTCAAGGTTAAGAACCACTGGTTTAGACATCTGGGTGCAGAGCCAGATGTTGGAAGTTCAGTTCCCCACTCTACCTCCTTGACATAGGCTGGATTCAGTGGGTCCCTTCCAGCTCTAAGGAGGAGGAGGAGGATTGAATTAGAGCTGTAGAATTCAAAACTTTCAGCAAAATAAAATGATTGGGACATCATGCTGTATGCCACAGAAGAGTTCCAATACTTTTTTTTTGGTCAAAACCCTGGAGATACTTGCCTTAGCTAGCGATACTCTCTAATGATGATGATGATAGGCATCTTTCAGTCTTGAGAGAGTATGGCAATGTGCTCTGTATGGAGGACTTTGACGCTGTATGCAAAGCTGGAGTGTCCTCTCCAGAGCATGAAGCCTGGGTAAAGTAATATGGAGGATAGACTGTTACCCAAGCGGCAAATCCCCCCTCTCCACGACACTGAAATAGTCCAATGGAAAGGCAAGAGCCAATACAACTGGTTCCAGCAACGTCGCAGGAGTTGCCAGAATGACACAAACTGCTTCCGGGACTCCAGCTCTGGATTTTGCCTTGAGGTTAACTCCTGAAGCCTTTTCCATGAGTGGATATAGCCACAAGGCAGTGGAGGTTTGAAATTGGAGTTTTCCTTCTCCTAGATGGGCTGCCTTCCAAGGCTGATGAGCCCCACCTACCAAGCAGCCTTGGTTTTACATGGCACAAAGCAAGTCGCCATTAAGACAACATTAAGGCACAAAGAAGCTTCCTTTCGGCTTAATAAAAGCAGCTTATTATACTTACTTGCTCCTGTGGGAAGGTGGCACAGAGAGACATCACACCGCGGGGAATAAGGCGAAGACGGTTTATATTGGTAACGTCAACATTTTGATTTTCTCAGCATGCAGTTACCTACACATTCGACGGGCAGGGGAATTATACTGTCTGTCACAAGCAGAATGTGATACAGCAGTAGTTATTAAAGAATACCGCAGAAGTACGGGAAGGGGAGAAGAATCTTTGCGCTGTGAACGGGTCATATATTTAATTGGCAGACAAAGGGAGGAAACTGCACTTTCCACGTATAAGTAAATGTGTTTTTAGTCCTCCTCTCTCTCTCTCTGCTTGGTACGTCCAACTAATAACTGGGTTCCCTTGCAGTCACTAAGAGTCCATCCATACATGTAGCAAAATCGTGTAGTGCAGTTGGCTGGATAAATGAGAACCTCTCCGCACAGCCAGCAGTTGGAAGTTTGATTCCCTACTGTGTCTTCTGGGGGAAAAGACAGTCTGCACAGAATACCCTCAAGGCAAAGGAATGGTGAAGCACTTAGTACTTTATACCTAGAAATTCTTGGAAAGGAGTCCTGAAAGTCAGTGTGGTGTAATTATTATTCTTACTGGCTTTGAGGGAAGGGACTGGCTCGGTCCTGTCATTTCTTGTGTTCATTCAGTGGTATAGCATGGGGACCCCCACAGAGGCAGTAACCCTATGCACAAAATTCAAAAGGGACCTGTGCAAGTGCATTGTGCAAAAATAAAAGAAAAATTGAAAAAGACCAAGGCATTGTGGCACCTTAAAGACTAACTCTTATATTGTAATATAAGCTTTCGTGGGGCTTGTTCGTGCACTATGTCCGACATGAAGTGGAGAACAGGGATTAAACGTTGTAAAACATTTATGCTGGAGTTTTAAGAGTCAGTGGCCTTTGGTTGCATTTTGCATGTGCTATAATTTATGACCTGTGTTGGGTATTCTGTTCTGTAAACATTCCAGCAAGAGGCACAAAATCAGGCAAAAGCTGTGTGAGAGAGAAAGAGAGAGAAAAGATCTTTAAAAACCAACTACAGTGGTGCCTCGCTAGACAGTTACCCTGCATGACAGTTTTTCGCTAGACATTGATTTTTTGTGATCGCTATAGCGATTCGCAAAACAGTGATTCCTATGTGGGAATTTCGCTGGACGTTTGGTCCCTGCTTCGCAAACCAATTTTTGCTAGACATTTTGACAGCTCCCTCCGCGCTTGCAAAACAGGTGTTTTTGGGACCTAAGCTTCGCAAGACAGCCATTTAAACAGCTGATCGGTGGTTCACAAAGCGGCTTTCCTATGGTCAATCTTTGCTAGAAAACGACGATTATTCTCCATTGGAATGCATTAAACAGGTTTCAATGCATTCCAATGGGGAAAATGCTTTTCGCTAGACAATGATTACGCTAAACAGAGATTTCAGTGGAATGGATTATCATCATCTAGCGAGGCACCACTGTATAGGTATTCACGTGATTAAAGGAAATAACAGGAACAATGGATATTAATATAAAGAATGACAAACTATGCCTTTGAGTCTTGTTCTGAAATATGGGTCCGGTAGTTAGGAAAGGAAATGTCTGTACATAACAGCACAATTATTGCATTTAGTAATGACTAAAGAAACCTGGACTGATATTCAATCCATCTATGTGTGTCTCCATCAAGTGAATAACTTTTATCTCATCTATTTCTCTCTGTATTCTTATTTTGGGAATTTTTTTTCATCCATATGTCACTGGCCAAAGAATTAACTAAGAGACACTGACCATAACATTGAAAGAAAACAAACAAACTAGAAATTTTCCTAGTGTTGCTTGTCTCCTAACCTATGCCTATAAACAGTGGCATTTGGATATTCAAAAAGATTTAATCCTTGGTACTTAGATAGTAAAAAAAATTAATAATTATGAATCTCCTGTCCTTGGTGCATAAAGATGTAGCAATCTCAGATGACAAATCCAAAGCTAAGATCGTTAACATTTATTATTATAATCCATTCACAGGTGGTAGACTTGTATGAGCAGATGGTTTCCAAGTACCCTTCCAAACACTTTATTAATTTAATTATTTATTAATGACATTTATATTCCCCCCCACAACATAATGTTCTCCAAGTGTCTATGTAGTGTTTTAAAAAAAATTATCCCCAAACATTCAGATTTGAATATTTGATCCTCATCTTCCTAGGAATGTGTAATAAATTAATTTCTTTTGCATTTGAATGCAAAATCTTCTCAAATCTTCTCAAATCTAAGCACAACCTACTGAGAGCTGCATATTTCAATGGCCATTGCTGTTCACAAAATTAAATTAATGTGTTGCATGAAAAATACATACATCTCTAAAGTGTACAGAAAAGGCACACACAGTATATATACTGCGGTCTCCCTAATGATCGCAGTTTGGCAAGTATGCTGGATATCTTTGCATTTGGATCATTGTATTATTATGGTTTATCATATTCCTGTGTTTGCTCCAAAGGATGCCCTGCCTTATGAATCAGCCAGGCAGCAAGGGTGCAGAACTTGGAGAACTGATCACCAGGGTTAATAGGCAATGCAAAGTATTGCCTGCAAGATAACCTCATGTTGTGGCTCCATACTGCTGCCTCTTCCTCGTAGTTAAGCACCTTCAGCTTCTCCAGCAAGATTCGGAAGATCTTTTCAAAGGAACAGATAGAATCACAGAATGAAAATTGGAAGGGGCCTATAAGGCCGCCGACTCCAACCTCTTGCTCAAGGCAGGAATCCAAATCAAAGCAGATCTGACAGAGGGTGGTCCAATTTTCTCTTTAATGCCTCCAGCATTGGAGCGCTCACAGCCTCCTGAGGTCATTGGTTCCATTGAGCCCATTATTACATGTCCTGCACTTTGGGAGAACTGAGAACAAATCCTGCCCCTCTTCTGTAGGTAAAGGTAAAGGTTCCCCTTGACAATTTTTTGTCCAGTCGTGTTCAACTCTAGGGGGCGGTGCTCATCCCCGTTTCCAAGCCATAGAGCCAGCGTTTGTCAGAAGATAGTCTCCGTGGTCACATGGCCAGTGCGACTAGACATGGAACGCTGTTACCTTCCCACCAAGGTGGTCCCTGTTTATCTACTTGCATTTGCATGCTTTCGAACCGCTAGGTTGGCGGGAGCTGGGACAAGCGACGGGTGCTCACTCCGTTGCGTGGATTTGATCTTACGACTGCTTGGTCTTCTGACCTTGCAGCACAGGCTTCTGCGGTTTAGCCCACAGCGCCACCACGTCCCAGTAAAAGTAGTATTTGAAAATATTTGAAAATATTTGTAGGACTACTTTTCAAATATTTGCAAAGTGCTATCCTATCCCCTCTCAGCCTTTTTTTCCTAAAGGCTAAACATGCCCAGTTCCTTCAGTCTTTCCTCCTAGAGCTTGGTTTTCCAGTCCCCTGACTATCCTCGTTGCCCTCTTCTGAATTTGTTCCAGCTTGTTGGCATCCTTCTTGAAGTGTGGTGTCCAGAAATGGACACAATACTCAAGATGAGGCCTAACCAGTGCTGAATAGAGGGAGAGTAGTACCTCATGGATAGGGACGTGGTGTCGCTGCGGGTTAAACTGCAGAAGCCTCTGTTCTGCAAAGTCAGAAGACCTGCAGTCGTAAGATCGAATCCACACAATGGAGTGAGCTCCCGTCACTTGTCCCAGCTCCTGCCAACTTAGTAGTTCGAAATCATGTAACAATGCAAGTAGATAAATAGGTACCACCACGGTGGGAAGGTAATGGCGTTCCGTGTCTAGTTGCGTTGGCCACGTGATCATGGAAATTGTCTATGGACAAGTGCTGGCTCTACGGCTTGGAAACAGGGATGAGCACCGCCCCCTAGAGTCGGACACGACTGGACTAAATGCCAAGGGGAACTTTTACCTAGTACCTCATGGGATTTGGAGGCTATACCTTTGTTAATGCATCCTAATATAAATACTTTCTGGTTCAAGAAGCTACTGGAAGCCCACAAGTGAAATCCATGTTTAATCTTCCTGGTGCCTTTATAACTGTAATGGTAACACCGGCAAACACTGGCTCTATGGCTTGGAAACGGGGATGAGCACTGCTCCCTAGAGTCGAAGACGACTGGACAAAAATTGTCAAGGGGAACCTTTACCTTTTTTTAACACCGGCATCCCCACCCACAGAGATTATTACATTTGAAGAGAGGACAAACACTGAGATGATTCCTTTAATTTCTCCCACCAAGAAATGCTGAGGCTGTGTTGATTCCATCTTGACCTCCCCCCCCCCACCTTCCTTCTCCATTCTTTCTCTTTCCACCCCTTTAGGATGCTGGTAACCTTTGTCTTCTCTTCAAACAGCTCTTGTCTCTGCTTCGGGACACTGAGCTTCATTTGCTCCTTCATTAAAAGACTAAATATAGACGGGCACTTTGTCTTGTGAGCTGTCAAGAAGCATCAGGGGCCAGAATGGTCGCTGATCTAAAGTTAAATCTGGTTTCGGGCAAATCTTTCCTCAGTTCCTCTTGCACCAGGTTTAATGCTCTCACAAACCACTTCTTTCTTCAAAGGCAACATTTATATATTTTTAATATGGTTCCGCTAATAACACTGCTAAAACATTGTGACTATTCCTTTGCATTTTATATGGAGAAGATATTTAACTGTGGATATAGGTAGTGCGTCCTTTGGCTAGCCGTAATAATACACAGTTTGCTACCTTCGTGAATTAGTCACATAAAGTGAACTGGAGCAAGTAAATGTGGCATAAAATGGAATGGAAAACCTTTAGGATGCTGGTCAACTCTCCTGCTGAAAGTCCTTTCTTATCAGCGTTTATTAGATAAGAGTCACGTTTCTCCGTTAGGAACTCATGACTCATTTAAGGATGGTTTGGTTGTTCATGAAAGTCCCTGAAAGGTAGAGCCAAGATTGAATATTCACGGATGCATGGAAGGGGCTGAAACCTGTGCATGCGTCCACACACATGCAATAACTCCATTTTATTATTCATTCAGTTCCTTATTTTAATTTAATTACACCCATATCTTGTTATTCCTTCTAAAAAGCTCATGGCAGCCTACTTAGTTCTCCTTCACTAATTTCATCCTCACAATGAAAAAAAACGGTAAACAAAAGCAACACCACAAACATATGCAAAGCAGGAAGGCACCACCAATCAGTTCAAAACCCTGCTCAGGCAGCCAGTCTGAAGAGGAAGGTCTTCACCTGCATGCAGAAGGACAGCAAAGATGGGGGTAGTCTGGCCTCCTGTGGGAGGGAGTTCCAAAGTCTGGGAGCAGCCACAGAGAAGGCCTTCTCCTTTAGTCCCCACCAAATGCACCTGTGAAGGTGGTAGGATTGAGAAGAAGGCCTCCGCTGATGATCTTCAGGCCCAGGTAAGCTCATGAGGGGAGACACAGCCCTTGAGATAGCTTGGACCCAAGCCGTTTCGAGCTCTGCCGGGATATGACAAATGCATGTCTCTGTCCAAACTATCCAAATACAGTGATGCCTTGCTAGACAGTTACCCCGCATGACAGTTTTTTTCGCTAGACATTTTTCGCTACAGCGATTCGTAAAGCAGTGATTTCTATGTGGGAATTTCACTGGGCAATGTTTGGTCCCTGCTTTGCAAACCCATTTTTGCTAGACAACGATTTTGACAGCTCCCTCTGCGCTCGCAAACAGGTGTTTTTGGGACCTAAGCTTTGCAAGACAGCGATTTAAACAACTGATCGGTAATTTGCAAAGCGGCTTTCCTATAGACAATGATGATTCTTCCCCATTGGAACACATTAAACAGGTTTCAATGCATTCCAATGGGGAAATGCTTTTCTCTAGACAATGATTTCGCTAAACAGCTATTTCAGTGGAATGGATTATCATCGTCTAGCGAGGCACCACTGTAACTTAAAACAATTTAAAATGGTCACTCAGAAGAAAGTTTTGGCTCACAGAGCAAGGGAAAAGTTTCTTTCGCCACAATGGAATTGTACCGCCCTCCCCTCCACCAGTTAGAAGAAATGCATCCCCTGGAGCTGTCAGCCCAAGACCAGTTAGTATCTCTCAACCCTCTCTCAGACAGAAAGTTTCCCCAGTGCCCTTATTACCCCATATCTCAAAGCCCAAGGACACAGCAGTTTCGTTCATAATTCAGAAAGAAAACAATGTGTGCCTAAAGTCAAGCACATGGAGGGGAAAGAAAGGGGGGGGAAGGCAAGGTATCTGAAAAGCCCATTGTGTTTTTTATCTAATCTCCCAAACATCAAAAGATCCAGGCGTTTTTTGCTAAATCTGCAAGGGCAGAAGCAAAAAGGGAGGAGGAAACTGGAAAAACAGAGAAGACCAAACATGTACCTGATGGGAAGAAACTCATGAGAAGAAGTTAGCTTGATGCAACTTTGAACGTATATCCGTGACAATACAAAGCAAACATGTGTTGCTAATATACCCCTCCACATTGCTTAATGCACTCTCTAGGCAGTTTACAAGTTAATTATGAAGGCTACACATTGCATGCCCAGCAAGCTGAGTACAGTGATGCCACGCATTACGATGTTAATTCGTTCCGGCGAAATCGCTGTAGAACGAAAACATCGTAAAGCGAAATTAGAAAGCCCATAGAAACACATTAAAACCTGTTTAATGTGTTCCTATGGGCTTGAAACTCACCTTCCAGCGAAGATCCTCCATAGTGCAGCCATTTTCGCTGCCCATGCAGTGAGGAATCTGTCCCAGAAAACAGCGGGGGGGCATTTTGTTTACCCGGCGGCCATTTTGAAACTGCCGATCAGCTGTTTTAAAATTGTCATTTTGCCAGAATCGGTTCCCGAAGCAGAGAACCGATCATCGCAAAGCAAAAAAAACCCCATTCAGGCCATCGTTTTGCAATCGCAATTGCGATCGCAAAAAGATTGTCGTAATGCGGTTTTGTCGTTAAATGGGGCGCCCATCTTGCGAGGCACCACTGTACTGGGTTTTCCAAACTTGGAAGGCTGGAAGCTGAGTGAATCTTGAGCTGGCTACCTGGGAATGAACCTGGGTCATGAGCAGAGTTTTGGCTGCATTACTGCCGTTTAACCACCACACCACGAGGCTCCTTTCCAGAAATAGAAGCTGATCTTGCATGAAAAAAAATTCAGACTGTTCCTGTAGTTTAATGCTTGCCCTTTAAAAGAACAAAACCACATTTCTGCATGGTAAGCTATCCATAGTGTCTTGAAGAACTATTAAAGCCACAGAGGCTCAGTCATTCCTTGCATCCAATCACTCTTAATGAGGGCTGTAATTTGTTTTGGATCAGATCATGATCAGGTTGCTGAGTGCAAATATTAGCTGCAAATGTTGGAGATGGGAATACAAATAAGTTTTTAGAGAGTTTTGAAGTGTCTTCTTGTGATAGGGTTGCCTGCAAAAGCAAATCTGCAGTTAATCTTCAAAGAGAGAGGAAAAATCAGGGCTACAGAAGAACTACACAACTTTGATGCTGACAATGAAGAAATTGAAATAGTTAGAGATTTTATATACCTTGGCTCAATCATTGATTCAAGTGGAGATAGCAACCAAGAAATTAGAAGACGACTGAGACTCAGAAGCGCAGCAGTGAAGAAAGTATTGTGTAAAGATGTGTCACTGGGGACCAAGGTCAAGATTATCAAAGCTTCTGATCACCATACAGTGGTGCCTCACTTAGCGATTGCTCCGTTGAGCAACGAAATCGCTTAGCGATGGGGTTTTGGCCATCGCAAGAGCGATAGCTTAGCGATGGTCCCTATGGGGGAAATTGCTTTGCGATGATCGCGGGGAAGTGATCAAGGTAAAGCGACCCTTTTTAAACAGCTGATCGGCGGTTTCAAAATGGCCACCGGAAAAACAAAAAGGCCGCCCGCTGTGTGTCCTTGCTTTAGAGGCACCAAAAATGGCTGCCCCTATGGAGGATCTTTGCATAAGGTTAGTTTTGAAGCCCATAGGAATGCATTAAACACATTTTAATGTATTTCTATGGGCTTTAAAAAATCACTTAGCGATTAAATTGCTTAGCAACGTTTTTCCTGGAATGGATTAACATCGCTAAGCGAGGCACCACTGTATATGGATGTGAAAGCTGGACAGTGAAGAAAACAAACAGGAGAAAAAATAATCTTAGAAATGGTGCCGGAGGAGAGCTTTTCTGATAACTGGGATTGCCAGAAAGACGAACAAGTGGTTCCTAGATCAAATCAAACCTGAACTTTTTCTGGAAGCAAAAAAGGGAGACAAAACTGAGGCTTTTGTACTGTGGGCATATTATGAGAAGGCAAGGCTCACTGGAAAAGTCAGTAATGCTTTGAAAAGTTGCCGGCAGCAGGAAAAGAGGAAGACAAAAAATGTGATGGATTGGCTCAGGCTTGAGTTGGCGAGAGATGAGCAGGCCTGTTGAGTCCAAGACATTTTGGAGATCACAGATTCATAGAGTCATCGTAAGTCTGAGGTGATGCGATGGCATGAGAACAACAAAATTGGAGGGGGGGTAGGGGAGGAATACAACTCAAAATACTTTCCCAGATTGACAAGTACATTCATACTGTGAAACTGTTCTTATCAACACATAGTCTAGATTTCAGATCCCAAAGATTAGACCCAGGGGCAGGTCATTGTAATGTCATAGGGGCCTGGCCTTATGATGTCTTCTGCCACAGCCCCCTGTGGAACAATTGAACAAGAGTGTCTGTATGTGTTTGTGTGTGAGAGTCAAACAACATGGAGACCGAGCAATGACTTCAGATATCAACGGCACCAGCTTGATTATGCCCTGCAGAGTCAACTGGAAGAGATCTGCAGTCTGAAGGCATCTGCCATGCTAAAGGGGAGGAGAACATTGTTTCCTAAATAAGAAGTGGCTGAAACATAAATTGGGCTCTATTAACCAGATGATTTAAAAAAAATCAAGAGTGATTCTGAGCATATCTAAATGTCCCATGTCTAGGGAGTTCAGGTTTTGAACTGTAGGCACAAAGCCTGAGAAGTGGAGAATACAGCTCGAAAACCTGAGTATCTGGGCTAAAGCTGAAGACCTGGCAAATACGTTGTTGTTGTTGTTGTTGTTGTTGTTGTTGTTGTTGTTGTTGTTGTTGTTGTTGTTGTTGTTGTTGTTGTTGTTGCATGCTATCAACTGTTATTACATGTCTCTGACATATGACAACCTTACACAAATTGCAGGATCCTCTGCAGGCACTAAACATTAGCAGAGAATCATGTGAGGGTGGTCCACCAATTATATTATGAGAATAAAGATGGGCATGAACAGGTTCATCCCAGTTCATAAAGGTGGCAGTACAGATGCTGCTGCTCCCTTCCCCTGCCTCTTCTGGCTCCATCAGCCATTCCCCAGGCCCAGCTTGGTAGCTTCCGGCACCTCCCCAACTGATCTTCCAGTTCCGGCAAGAGCTCAGGCTTCTCTGCCCCGCCTCTCTGGGCTGATCTGCCACTCAAACAAAAGGGCGGGGCAGAGAAGTCCTTGTTCTTGCTTGTGACTGGGAGATCAGCCAAAGAGGTGGAAATAGCAAACAAGCTGGGCCTGGTGAGTGGCTGGATCAGCTGAGGAGGCAGAGGGGTGGAGCACGAGCACCTGTGCTACCACCTTTACAAACTTGGATGAACTGGAACAAACCGGTTCATGCCCATCTCTATATGAGAACTATCATTCCCAGGGCAATGCAATCTTTGTTCAGATTGGAAAACGCTGGTGTGTATCTTTATACACAAAGGCTGGTTGTCCTCCTCAGAGTCTTGGATACTGGCAGAGAAATATCTCATTCTTCTTTTGCCAACCATGGCATCCGGGTTTGGGGAAAACAGCAGGCTGCATACCAATATATATGGAGTATTTTGTTCAGTCTACCATGGAACATTGTTGGTGTAGTGTGCGGTGTCCTGTTGTAGAGCTGTAATGGTTTTCTGTTGTTTCCTCTCAAGTGTTTATGAGGACTGGAACTTAAAGAGACCTCTTTGGGGAACAGCATATGCTTGAAGGCAGTGCCAGATAGAAAGTTACAGAAAAACTAACATCTGTGACTGGGAACTAGTTGGGAGGTTGGAGAAATCTGAACAGTTGCTATTTAGGTCTATTTCTTCTCGCTTCTATATTTGATTAAAAAGAACCTGAAGAGAGAATCAATGTGCCTATATTTAAACTTCACCCAGCCTAATGACAGTTCAAGGTCCACATAGGCAAGGAAGGGCACCAGTGTTTGATGCTTGACCCAATTGTCTATGAGTCATAATTGCTGGGCAGCAGCAATTACTGAAAGAGGTGAATCCCTCTTTAAGGCCTGTATCCGGTCCAAAAAATTGTTCAAATTGCTTGGCCCAGACCCCAGCAGATCCAAAGCTGCTCTGGTTTGCCCACTTTTTGCATCCGTTCCAGAACAATGTGCAGGAGATCTCTGGAGAAACACCGTGCTTGCCAACCTTCCCTATCACCCCAACCCAGCTAAGCTTCTGATGGAACAACCAGAATTTGGAATTCCCATCAAAAGGAGAGCGAAACCTTTGGTCAGGCATTTATCTTCGAAAACCAGAAATGGGTGTCACAGAAGGATTATCCTCCATGTGGAGTCAAGACTTGTTTCCCATGCTTCACGACTCCCGAATCAGGATACTGGCTGATACTACTGTAATTAGATTCCCCTGACACAGTTGGTCATAACATTCCGGCAACCTTTGTACAATCAGGAGGAGGCTGCTGGCCAGCCAGTCGGTAGGACAGCTTTCTCCCATCCCAATGTCCTCTAAACATGTTGAACTACATCTCCGATAACTCCCCAGGAATCAGAGCAGCTGGATCTCTCTGGAGGGTAACAAGCTGGTAGGGAAGACTTCAGGAGGGCAACCAGACATGAAAGAGGAAACGTCATCTAGGTAAGCATGGCTGATCAACCAGAAATAATTTCCATGGGTACTGGAATCCAATATCATTGCAATTTTCCCTTCAGTAGGTTATTTGTTTGTTTATTCGTTACATTTATAGCTTATTTGTCCTCTGAAGAACTCAAGGTGTCATTCATCATGGTTCTCCTCTTGTGTTGCCCTTAGGACAACACTGTAAGGTACACTGTAAAGTACAGTGTGGCTGTTCCAAAATTTCCCACTGGGTTTCATGGCTGGGAGGGGTTTGAACCTACCTTTGCTGCCTCTCAGTCCACTGCTCTAAATATTAGGTCATGTTAGGTAAGGTAAAGGTTCCCCTTGGCATTTTAGTCAGTCGTGTTTGACTCTAGGGGCCAGTGCTCATCCCCATTTCCAAGCCGTAGAGCCAGCGTTTGTTCGAAGACAGTTTCTATTGTCACATGGCCAGCGTGGCTATACACGGAACACTGTTTACCTTCCCACCGAGGTGGTACCTATTTATCTACTCGCATTTATATGCTTTCGAACTGCTAGGTTGGCAAGGAACTGGGACAAAGCGATGGGAGGTCACTCCGTCGCATGGATTCAATCTTACGACAGCTGGTCTTCTGACCCTGCAGCACACAAAGGCTTCTGTGGTTTAGCCCACAGCGTTACCACATCCCCTCTCCTCACATATTTCCCATTTTTTTCTTACCTATTCTAGAATCTGTTGCCTCCTTGTTCCCCCGCAAACCCGTGCCCACTCTTGGGTGCCTGCTTGAGCCTAAGCAGCAGTGATGCTGGCTCTGGGCCTGCAAATGGCTACTTTCAATTTCCTCAAAATGCCCTGAAGTCACCGGAATGCTGTATTCTAAATTCCACTCCGTGTTCCAGAATACAGTGGTGAAAAAAAATGGAAAAATGCCATGCCATAGCAGCTATTCCTAGCAACAAGGGAGTCTGCAAAAGAGGCTCCCCAGTATAGAAGGCTATGAACCCAAACGAACGTTGCTGAGGTGACCATCAAACCTAAGCTTGGAAGAAATAATTTTTAGTAAAACCTTTTGAATGAGTCAAAACATTTTACTCAGCAATAGTCAAAAGACTATTTTTACAAGCACTGAATAAAACCCATAGCCTTTCCCTGCTCTAGCTGTTTTCTTAGTCTTGCTTTTTTCTTACCAATTGATCTTCCCACTCTCGTTTTGCATTTGTTGTTGTTGTTTAATTATTAAGTCGTGTCCAACTCTTTGTGACCCCATGGACCAGAGCACGCCAGGCCCTCCTGTCTTTCACTGCCTCCTGGAGTTGGGTCAAAGTCATGTTGGTCGCTTCGATGACACTGTCCAGCCATCTCGTCCTCTGTCGTCCCCTTCTCCTCTTGCCTTCACACTTTCCTTACATCAAGGTTTTTTCCAAGGAGTCTTCTCTTCTCATGAGTTGGCCAAAGTACTGGAGCCTCAGCCTCAGGATCTGTCCTTCCAGTGAGCACTCAGGGTTGATTTCCTTCAGAATGGATAGGTTTGTTCTCCTTGCAGTCCAGGGGACTCTCAAGAGACTCCTCCAGCACCACAATTCAAAAGCATCAATTCTTCAGCAGTCAGCTTTCTTGATGGTCCAGCTCTCACTTCCAGACATCACCACTGGAAAAACCATAGCTTTGACTATGTGGACCTTTGTCGGCAAGGAGATGTTTCTGCTTTTTAAGATGCTGTCTAGGTTTGTCATCACTTTCCTCCCAAGAAGCAGGCGTCTATTAATTTCATGCATTACCTAGTCTCAAACTGAGCCTTGTCTGGAACTGATTCTGCCCTCTTCCAGTCCTTCTGGGCCTCCTTTCTATTTAGATATGGAAATGATTGCAAGACTGGCATGTAGGAGTCTATCTAGAAAGTAACTTGGTGGTCCCATTTCTTGGTGTGTGTGTGGAAATTTGGATTTTTCCAGGATCAGAATCCATCCCCATGGATTTTCTGTTCTTCCTTGTGATCTGCCGTGACAGAAAGTGTTACAGTCTCAGCAACAGAGCAGAGTGCTGGCGACCAAGTGCCTGGTTATGGCCCAGTGATTCATGGTGACATGGAGAGAGCAAGCATCTTCACATAGTTTGCCAAGCTCCATTTACAATGAAAAGGACTCAGCGGTGCTGTTCTAGTTTCCTGGCCACCTGCTGAGCAATCTGGGGATCTCCAGAAGAGAACATGCCATGACAGATCAGCAGTCCGATTCAATCTGATCTGCTTTGCGCCTTCAAAATGTACCTTTCCCAAGTGGGCTGTGGCAACTGCTACTGAGAATGAACATGCTCATGGACCACCAGGTTTTGACGGGAGGAACAACTGGGGAATAAGAAAGAAGAAAGAGGTTAGATTTTACTAGAGAAAGTTTTTTTTTTTTTAAAAGAGAGATTGTTTTAGTAAGCATATCTTCTTCTTCTTCTTCTCCTTCTTCTTCTCCTTCTCCTTCTCCTTCTCCTTCTCCTTCTCCTCCTCCTCCTCCTCCTCCTCCTTCTCCTTCTTCTCCTTCTCCTTCTCCTTCTCCTTCTCCTTCTCCTCCTCCTCCTCCTCCTCCTCCTCCTCCTTCTCCTTCTTCTCCTTCTCCTTCTCCTTCTCCTTCTCCTTCTCCTCCTCCTCCTCCTCCTCCTCCTCCTCCTCCTTCTCCTTCTTCTCCTTCTCCTTCTCCTTCTCCTTCTCCTCCTCCTCCTCCTCCTCCTCCTCCTCCTTCTCCTTCTCCTCCTTCTCCTTCTCCTTCTCCTTCTCCTCCTCCTCCTCCTCCTCCTCCTCCTTCTCCTTCTCCTCCTTCTCCTTCTCCTTCTCCTCCTCCTCCTCCTCCTCCTCCTCCTCCTCCTCCTCCTCCTTCTCCTTCTTCTCCTTCTCCTTCTCCTTCTCCTTCTCCTCCTCCTCCTCCTCCTCCTCCTCCTTCTTCTTCTTCTCCTTCTTCTTCTCCTTCTCCTTCTCCTTCTCCTCCTCCTCCTCCTCCTCCTCCTCCTCCTCCTCCTCCTCCTCCTCCTCCTCCTCCTTCTTCTTCTTCTTCTTCTTCCTCTTCTTCTTCTTCTTCTTCTTCTCTCTCAGCATTAACTACTTCTTTTCCAAACCAGAGAAATAAAATATATCCTACCTATTTGCTATTCCAGTACAGAAAAAAAAATCAACATTTTTCACAATGCAGAATTAACGGATGGAATCCACAACATGCGAATGACTAGTGAAGGGAGGCAAACCATTTTAATGAAGAGGGGGAACTGTCCTGTCTTTAGGAAAGCATGCAGACTCCCCAGAGGAAGAAGAGTGCACTTGCACCATCCTTTCCAACATCACTTCTTTGTATAGAGAATAACTGTCCTTTTGTCTCCACTGTTTATGGCCAAGCTCCACATGAGGTGGACATCTGGGAACTCAGGGGTTCCAACTGTAGGTAATTTGTGATTGGGGCAAGTGAGGAACCCTTTAAATTTTGGGTTTGGGGCACTTCCCCTATTCAGTCCACAGGCTATCCCTGAGAACAGCTTACATGGATAGCCCCCATGGAAGCAGAGATCAATACTCATGCTTGTGGGGGCATTGGAATTAGAGGTGGAAGGGTGGTTTGTTAATGAATATATACACGTTTATAATACCTGAATAGAACTTAACATTTTCTGATTGCTCTTAATTGTCATGGTGGAGCTTTCCATTTCACAGGAAATAAGCCAACAAATAAGCTTGATTATTGGCTTCCAAGATGTGAATGGATAGATCTTCAGCTGGGCCAAAAATGGCTCTTTTGCCACTCTTAGGTCCTGCACAGGAAATAGATGTAACATAAGCCTTTTCTACAGGTCAGAAAAGCTACTTTTTGGGACAACAACTATGGGCTGATTGGGAGATTCTAGAAGCTGAGCTCCAAAAAAAGTAACTTCTCCAAGCCCTGCTCCTTACACATGATGCAGGAGAAGGAGGGCTAGCATGATGAAGGGGTGATGAATCCATGCAAATCCCCACTATTGTCTCTAATGTCTATGCATCCATTTTGGAAAAGTGAAGGGCAGAAGGCTAGGCAAGGAACTCTATGAACATATATTACCTTCCATGTGATCTAGAACTTTGATCACAAAGGGTTCCAGGGTTCTAGATTGTAGGGAAGATAATGAATGCACAATTGTAAGCATCCTTCAGGGAGGGGCAGGATCTGTTCTTGATCATCCCAGAGCACAGGACACATAATAATGGGCTCAGGTTACAGGAAGCCAGATTTAGGCAGGGTATTAGGGGAAAAAATTTAACTGTTAGAGCAGTATGCTAGTGGAACCAATGACCTCAGGAGGAGGTGAGCCCCCCAACACTGGAGACACTCAAGGGAAAATTGGACAACCGTCTGTCAGATCTCCTTTGATCTGAAGTCCTGCATTGAGCAGGGGATTGGACTCAATAGCCTTATATGCCGCTTCCAACTCCATTATTCTATGATTCTATTCTTCCTTTCATCAGATATTCATGCTCAACACAGATGCCATAGTGTGGAGGACAGGCAGAATATTAATCACACATACACACATGTGTGAGTGCATGTGCGTGCACACACACGCACACACACACACACACACACACAACTGGAAACACCTCTATGCCCCTGTTTACAGCATCTGAAGAAATGGAAATATTTACTGTGATAAGAAATACATGTTGAAACCTAAAGGATATGAAGGCATGTTGTCAGAAGGTGTCAAAAGATTATAAACTGTACGGTGATCCCAACAGTTTTCACAGGGACATTTTTACCATTTCATCAGCTGCTCATGTAGGCCAGGACGGTTGCATCTCTCTTAAGGTGTAAGATGGAAATGAAACTGTAAAACATGCAACTGTATAAAATGATGTTCTTAAAACATTTCTACTACAAAATGTCAGAGTTAATCACGCCACGCAGCAGGAAGTTACTGGCCCCGATTAGAATGTGACATTTGTAATAATTCTAAGAAGGCATTGCCTAAATAACAGGGTGGAATCGGGCAAGCCAGCTCCTGCACCATTAAGAAAATAATGAGCCTCTATTTCCAGGAAAGCAGAGAGAAAAAATTGGAGAAATCCTTCCTTGTCAGATGTTTTTAATACAGTTCTAAAATGCCAAGCAAATGTTGCTTGAAGCAAAGAAAGGGGGCTTGGAATCTTTGCATTTACATGGCAGACATTTCCATTGAACTTACCAAGACTTATGTCCAATTAAACTTACATGAATGATGAGGCTGCATTGACCATCTCATACATTTTAAGGCAGTTTCTTGTTTGCAATTGATGAGACACACTTTTACTCCCAAATGGTAGCTGTCACTCTAGCAGGAACCTTGGTAAGCTGGTGAGCAGCTCACGGCAGAGTGTATGCAGCAGGTCCCACTTTTAATACCTGGAATGACCTTCACCAGGTGGCCCTCTCTCAAAAGAGCCACTGTCAATCAAAACAGACAATGCTGAACTGGGTGGGCCAACAATGGTTCGATTCAAGCAATCATTACGTCAGACTGCACAGGGAAGCCATTGAAATCCACAAACACCAGCAAAACTTCAACAAAAAAGAGGAAAGTGTGAAGCTCAACAAAACTTGGCTCCCAACTCTCAAAAATACAGCATGCAAAAGGTCAACAAACTCTACCCAGCCACAAGGACAGGGGATCACTACACACAAAAGACCAGCTAATGACACCCATCAACCACAGGAACAGATAATCTCTTCTCCTTAGCACAACAATACACCCACAACAAGACACACTAATCACCCATCCACAGGAAAAGACAAAAGCCTATCTCACAGCCATAAATACTGCACTCCCAAAGCCAACTACACCAGAGCACAGAGTGCTGTCCTCTGAAGGTGCCAGCCACAGAGATTGGCGAAACGTTAGGAAGAACAACCTTCAGAACACGTCCAAAGAGCCTGAAAAACCCACAACAACCAATGGTTCGATTCTATGGTCCTTCCTCTGTTCCCTCCCTCTTTAAGCAAATGTTACGGGAACCAACCTCCACCAATGAAGTCCCAGGGATCAAAACTGCTAGTTACACTTCTGCTTATATGAGTCGATTCTCCCGCTTGGACAGTGACCACTTTAATTTTCTCCCACATTTGAATGTGTTTAACATTCCTCAAGTTAGGCTTGAATTTCCCTTTGATTTCTTGGCTCTTTTGATCTTGTTTTTCCTCCTTTTGATGTTCTCTATTTTTTTTCCACTGGATGTTGTAATAGTTCTCTTTGTCTCCAAGTGGCAGACTCTGAAAAACTCAGTTCAAGGTTCTGACCCTATTTCCGTCACCTTTTACTTTTGCTTCTGGTCTGTCCTTTACAATTTTAAGTGTTACGTCTGCCATCCATCTAGGTTTTTCTTTTCTTTTTTTACTTCACAAATTGTCTTTTCACATTCTTCCCTAATATCTCTGATTTCAACCCAGAGTTCTTCTGGTTCACAGTTATTGAATTTACTAATACAGTGGGGCCAGGCTAGACGATTAACCTGCAAAACGGGTAATCTACAGGATGATGACATTTTGCGATTGCTATAGCGATTCGCAAAACAGTTTTTCCTATGGGGGATTTCGCTGGGCAATGAGCTGGCCCGTGCTTCGCAGACCTTTTTTCGCAAGACGACAATTTTTACAGCTGATCGGCGCTTCCGTTTTTCGCAAGACAGCAATTTTACAGCTGATCGGCGCTTTGCAAAATGGCTTCCCTATGGGGGATTTTTGCTGGACGACAACGATTTTTCCCCATTGGAACGCATTAAACGGATTTCAATGCATTCCAATAGGTAAACACTTTTTGCAAGACGATGCTTTCACAAAACAGTGATTTCAGTGGAACGAATTAACATCATCTTGCGGGGTACCACTGTACAAATTTGTTCCTTAACATGGCCTTTAAATTAATCATGAATATTATTTTAATTACACTTGGGTACTACAATTCTTTTAGTGATCTTTTTCAGCTTTACTCTAATGTTGGATATTAACAGTCCATGATCAGTATAACAATCGGCTCCTGTTCTTGTTTTGGCTGAGAGATTACAGCTTTTCCATTTCCTGTCTCCAATTATGTAGTCTATTTGATTTCTATATTGACCATTTGGTGATGTCTACATGTACAGCCATCTGTTTGGTAGTTTGAAGCATGTTTTTGCAACAAACAGATTGTTGGCTACACAGAAATGTATGAGTCATTCTCCTGCTTCATTTCTGTTCCCTAGACCAAAATTTCCAACATTTGGTTCTGCTTTGTTTTCAGCTTTCGCACTCCAGTCACCTATGATGTTTTGGCTGTGATGATCTATTGTCTCCTGGGTGCTTCCATAAAAGCTTTCAATTGCATGTTCTTCAGCATCTGTAGCTGGAGCATAGACAGGAATTGACTGGAATCTATAGGTTTTCCATGGAGGCTGATTGATTTCAGACCTTGCTGCTTGGTACATTTATAGGGCTTAGTTTGGAGGCTTGGCTAAAATGAGCCTTCCAGCTCCATTTCCTCTGACTTGCTCACCTGTCGCTCCCTCAGCTTCTCTGACAGCAGTGGGTGCTGCTTCTGCAGTGAGGGAAGCCGCTGGTGTTGGTTCGTTTTGGACGCTGAGAAATGAACCTTAACAGGGGTGAGGAGCAGGATGATCAGGGCAGGATGTGGATGAAAGGGGAGGCTGCTGTGACTGAAGTTGCTGAGGTGTCGGGGAAGAGCACTGGCAGACAAGAAGCTGCTGACTGTGGTGGGAAGGCCCTGGTGACAGGGGGTGGTGGCCTGGTCAGCCATGGCTTGCGTTTTGGTCTGCTGGTCCTGATGCTGTTGGTGGGATTCCTTCCCTGTCCTCCTCCTGTTGGCCGAGAGGTTCAAAATGGCCCCGTGCTCAGCAGTGTACATCTAGCAATGAAACACAAGGGAATCCCGCATGTCTGGCTGGCTGAGACTCACACAGCAGACAAGAGGCTGGCCAACAAATATATGACACTTTGGTTGTTGTGGGTTTTTCAGGCTCTTTGGCCGTGTTGTGAACCCACAACAACCATTAGATCCCAGCCATGAAAGCCTTCACGAATACATATGGCACTTTTCTGCTCCTTGTTAACTGATAAATTAGGCATGTACCTTTGGCTTTGAAAATATCCAAAAGCCTTTGTCCTTTGCGCTTGCAGTACATCTCACGAAGGACTTCCAACTTCATCTTGGATTTCACTTCAAGTGAGACTTCTGGACCTCTGTGGTCTCATACTTGTATTCACAGCGGCCATTATAAACATGTATGTTAAGATCATTTCAGAACTTTTAAAGTTGCTAGTCTAGAATAAGCCTCACTGAGACCCAGGAAGTCATACTGTACAGGGGTGTGTTGATCTAATACATTTTTCTAGACACAAAGCAGATGAAGACCTTTCTCTTCAGGCAGGCTTTCCTTTAGTGGCTGGCTGGCTGAGAGGGTTTTTTAAAAACAACAACAACAACAACAACAGATTCTTGTGCCTTGTTGCTTTGAATGTATTTTTGTTGTTACTTTTGTTTGCTATTTTAACATGGTATTTGATTCTTTTAAAATATTTGTATATTTACTGTTTTTAGCTTGTAAATATGTCTTTTACTGATATAATCTGCCTTGGGTCGTCTTTAAGGAGAAAGGCAGGTAAAAAATTATTTTAATATTAAGCAAGCAAACAGACAAACTTGGCTTTCTGCCATGTTTACCCATACACCCGCTATACATAAGTGTAAAATTATGACTTTTTTGTTTTAGGAGATGTGAACCACCACTACAATCATAGCATCATAGAAAAGTGAAGCTGGAAGGGGCCTACAAGGCCATCAAGTCCAACCCCCTGTTCAACGCATATCTGGTTGTACCAAAAAGCAAAGCAAAGCACACCTAACTTCTTTAAAATCAGAAATGGAACTGATCTTGCATCTACACTTACGTGGCTGGTGCAACCCCCAGAGGCTCTCCCATTGGGCCCCAACGCTCTGGACTAAACCCTTGTGAATCCAATGTCATTTTTAAAAAAATCTAAAGCACTGCTAGTTCTACATCAAGTTAAAGAGTAGATGTGGTAATAGCCTAGCAGTTGAATTAACGAATGTAAACAGCCCAGCAACAGCTGGCAGAAAGAGTCTGATGGAACATACCCGCTGTGCTGATTCAGTGGAAAGAACAATCAGCCAATTCCATTTACCAGCTGCTCCTTCTAAGTTCTCCCTCCAACATGTCTTGAGAGGTCTCCAGACTCCATGGTTCCTGGGCCCTGCGAGGCCACTTGTTCATATCAAGCCCATTGGAAAGCCACAGAATGAGCTCACTCTGTTTTCTTACCTGAATCATCAGAATGTGAATAGAGGGCAGGAAAATTGTTGGGATAATTGATTAAGTATCTGTCAGCAAATCTTCACTCCCCTTCCCCCCTCATTGCCATCAGCATTGTTGCAGTGGGTATGCCAATTTCACTTCCTTTTCTCGTTAATCTCTTTGTCATGGAAATAAGGCATCAGCAGAAGGACACTTAAGGAGGCTTTCAGCCAGCTGTTTCCATGGTTTAGCGAGCTAATGAGTGCAGCTTACATCTAAATTACGCTGTATCTGGAAGAATGATAACTAGCCTGTGAGAAAGCCCGGCAAGATGCGTCACCTCCAGCTGAGAGCATGACAAGGAGTTTCAGCATGTGTGTGTTTCTTTAAGACCCCCATCATTTGTGCACAATAGATCAGCACAAAATTAGTATATTTTCCCCTAGAGAAATCTAACACACACAAGAAACACAGGAGGACTGACTGAGGGCGTGTCCACCCTGGCATATAGAGATGATATAGGGATCACTACTGGATCAACAAAAAAGACCTCATCTGCAAGTGTTTCTACAAGTGTTAGAATTATCTGTTCTTCCCCTTTAAGAGCTGTCATGTACCTTTCTGGCCCAGTGGTAGGGCATGCATTCTTTTTGGCATGATTCAGAGAGATACAAAATAGCTCTTGTTTAGCCTTTGTGGATGGGTACTTTCACCAAAATAGCACTGGGGATGGTATTAACTGCAGTGACTACCCTGTGACATAATAGGCAGGTTGGGGCATCAAATGTATGGTGGTAACTCCCTCCTTTCATTGTATTTTTCTATTCCTAAAATATTATTTTAATATTTGCATCAGAGCAAAGCCATGGGCTAATTGATCCAGGATTTCTGTGGATCCATGAGTCCAGCAGTAAGGTATGAGGCCCCAAATTTTGATCTTCCATCTGGGCCATACTGCCCATTTATTAACAACCAATGGAATATTTCACAAGCCGCTTTCTCCAAAGTATCATCCTGAAAATGCAGCAAGCAGCATTGTCCCAGCCATCATGCCACCTTCATGTATGTACTAGATGCTCAAGACTGCCATGAGGACACTGGCAGATAATCCTATACGGCTTTGAAATGAAACCATGCTGCAAAGCTACATTAGTTTGATAGCTCAAAACACAACAGTGCATTGAGTTAGCCTACTAAAAACAATGAGAAAACCGACATGCCTGCAGGAAATTTCCGTTGATTACATCTGCAATGTAATCAATGGAAATTTATAAGCAATGGCCTGAAATATAAAATAACATCTATCGTGCGAGGCTGTACATTGTACATTGTACATCATCATGTCACACTAAGTTTCTCTCGAATGCCTCTAATGTTGGAGCACTCTTAGGTGAACGCTCCAACCCTGGAGGCATTCAAGAGAAACTTAGACAACCATCTGGCAGATATCCTTTTTGATTTGCACTGAGCAGGGGGTTGGACTTGATGGTCTTATAGGCCCCTTCTGGCTTCACTATTCTATGATTCAATGATTCTAAATAGCAGAAGTGAAAAAGAGGTAGGGAAAGAAGCATGAAGGGGAGCATCACTAACTGAAGGGGCAGGGAAGGGAATGTCACTGTATTTAAAACAAGGACCAAGAAAAAGACCTGGCTATTTTAACTCTGTCTTAAGCAATCCTTCCGTCCTCCAATGTGGATAGAAGGATTGCTTAAGGTAGAGTTAAAATAGTCTTCACTTAAGATAAGGTGTTTTTAAGCATGGACCTCATTATACAGTGTAGACAGGCCATCAGTATTAAAAAGAGAAGGAAAGAACTGATCTGATGCTTAAGATTCTTACATGTCATAAGACAGAGTTTGGTTTTTATGCAGCACTTGTTGTTCTGCATGTTGGTGGTGAGAAAAACAGCATTTTAAAACCCTCAGTTTTTAAGCTAAGATATGTAAGGATTTGTATCCTCACATTTCTAATGGGGGAAAATGTACCAACATGCCATAGGATGGACGTTATTTACTATTCCATAAACAGGAAATGGCTCTACTGAGAATTAGGGTTGGGGAACAATCTAATTATATTCCAATTTTTAAATGAATGGACTATTTTGCACCTCCTGAAATTCATGACAACACACAGCAGACCTTACCTACTAAATCCAGACATTTGTGAGATTTGTTGTAGAGTTTAGAGAGATAAAATACAATAATATTCATAAGTGTTTAAAAAGTGAGTGGTTAGAAATCTATAGATATATGTTGTTGTTGTTTAGTCATTTAGTTGTGTCCGACTCTTCATGACCCCATGGACCAGAACACGCCAGGCCCTCCTGTCTTCCAGAGTTGGGTCAAATTCATGTTGGTCACTTTGATGACCCTGTCCATCCATCTTGTCCTCTGTCGTCCCCTTCTCCTCCTGCCTTCACACTTTCCTAACATCAGGTTTTTTTCCAGGGAGTCTTCTCTTCTCATGAGATGGCCAAAGTATTGGAGCCTCAGCTTCAGGATCTGTCCTTCCAGTGAGCACTCAGGCTTGATTTCCTTCAGAACGGATAAGTTTGTTCTCTTTGTAGTCCAGGGGACTCTCAAGAGTCTCCTCCAGCACCACAATTCAAAAGCATCAATTCTGCAGTGGTCATCTTTTATTATGGTCCAGCTCTCGCTTCCATACATCACTACAGGAAAAACCATAGCTTTGACTATACGGACTTTTGTCAGCAAGGTGCTGTCTCTGCTCTCTCTCTATAGATATATAGAAATCTATATATATAAAAATTGCATGTGAACATACATAGTCAATGGAGAAAATGCATACAAAAGTATGTGTATCTAAATATATATTAAAATGCCATTCCATAGCCTTTTGAGAAATAAAGTTGCATGATACGTTGTGAACAAATGAGAATTTAGGAATGGAAGACGGATTTAGAGAAAGGTGATATAACGGAGATGAGAGGATTTTCATCTCTCTAGTGAGCAGGCCTAGATACTCACTATAGTGGATAGTGTGATGGACTGGGACTCTGGAGAACAGAGTTCAAATCCCTGCTCAGACATGGAAACTCAACCCTAACCCTAACCCTAACCCTAACCCTAACCACTCCTTAAATATCTCACTTAACTTAAAAACCCTATTAGGGTCACTATAAGTCAGTTCTGAATTGATAGCACAGAACAACAACAGTGAGCATTGCTAAGTTATGTTGTCTCATGGGTGTTGGAGGAGATTCTGTGCCATGTAGTCCATAAAAAGTAACTTTTCCAAGCTCAGCTAGTGAGAATTAAGAGTTGGCATGAATTTGCACCCAAAGCAAAGTAGAAAGCAAATCTACACTGTAAGCTTGAACATAGAATTATAGAATAGTGAAGTTGGAAGGGGCCTACAAGGCCGTCACGTCCAACTCCCTGCTCAATGCAGGAATCATCAAAGGATCAAATGATATCTGCCAGGTAGTTGTCTCAATTTCTCTTGAATGCTTCCAATTTTGGAGCACTCACCACCTCTCGGCTTAAGTGGTTCCACTGTTGTACTGCTCTAATAGTTAGGAAGTTTTTCCTGATATTCAACCGAAATCTGGCTTCCTGTAACTCTAGCCCATTGTTGCAAGTCCTGCATTCTGGGATGATCGAGAACAGATCCTGCCCCTCCTCTGTATGTCAACCTTTCAAGTATTTGAAAAGTGTTATATCTCCCCTCAGTCTTCTTTTTTCAAGGTTAAACATGCCCAATTCTTTCATTCTTTCCTTATAAGACTTGGTTTCCAGCCCCCTGATCATCCTTGTTGCCCTCCTCTGGACTTGTTCCAGTTTGTCAGCATCCTTCTTGAAGTGTGATGTCCAGAACTGGACACGATACTCAAGATGAGGCCTAACCAGTGCTGAATAGAGGGCAACTAGCATCTTGCGGGATTTGGAAATTATATTTCTGTTAATGTAGCCTAAAATAGCATTTGGTTTTTTTGCAGTCACATCACACTGTTGGCTCATATTCAGCTTGTGATCTACAAGAATTCCAAGATCCTTCTAGCTTGTAGTATTGCTGAGCCAGATATCCTCCAACTTGTAACTGTGCATTGGTTTTCTTTTTCCGAGGTACAATACTTTGCACTTATCCTTGTTGAATTTCATTCTGTTGTTTTCAGCCCCATGCTCCAACCTATCATGTTCATTTTGAATGTGCAAATTTGGCAAGCCTTCCCTGCACTCCATCATCCAAGTCATTAATAAAAATGTTGAAGTGTACCAGATCCAATACTGAGCCTTGGGATACCCCACTTGTTACCTCCTCCCAGTTGGAGAAGGAGCCATTAATCATCCCGCTCTGAGTACGATTCCGAACATCTGAGAAATGTTGATGAATATGATGTTCATGTTGCCAGATCTGTGCTCCTGAAAATCAGAAAGAAGTTCTATTTTGACATTATAAAAACCCTTCCACAGATATATAATTAGAATTCTTTACCTGGGAGGGGTGAGTTATAAAGAGAGCACAGCGGAAAATGGAAAGACCAGTGTCAGCTCCATGCACTCCATTGCTGTTGCCATCTGCACCAAAATCGATTAAAGATTTGAAATCTCACCTGTGAGATCATGGTATTTTTTTTTCTTGGTTTTGTTTGAGTTTTCACATTTGTCCTCTGGACGTGATGCAGGGAAATTACACACCTTAATCATAGAAGCAGGGGATGGGTGGTTTGTATCTTTGTGATGAATCAACCAGTCTTTCTGTACTTTCTCTCTGCTTTGCTTCAACAACAGAAAAGATACTTGTTTTTCATGGAGGCATTTTGCCCAAACTTAACCAACCAACCGACCGACCGACCGACCGACCGACCGACCGACCGACCGACCGACCGACCGACCGAACGAACGAACGAACGAACGAACGAACGAACAAACAAACAAACAAACAAACAAACAAACAAACAAACAAACAAACAAATAAATAAATAAATAAATAAATAAATAAATGCCCCTTGTTATCTTACCCTTGTACTGTAGGTAAGAAGTCTTCTAGGGCTTAATAAATTTTCAAGATGGCCAAAACAGCCAATCTCATGAAGAATGAGGAACCTATACAGATTTCTCCACACCCATACTCCTGTCATAGAGATAGGTAGGAACTTTGTTTCACTTCCTCCCCCCATACCAAGCTAGCAAACTTCACATTTTTTCCACATTTATCATAAAAGAAGAATGAGATTTTTTTTTAAAAAAAAATAATCAACTATGGAGGAAACTAAAAATATCTGATTCACCCATGCACGCACAAACTCAGTGATTAACAGGAATGTCGGCAAGTCCAAGTCTGAGTCTTTGGTACCAAGTCCCAAGTCCCAAATCTGAGTCCTTATTGAAAAGAAGCTTCCCCCCCCAGAGAAAAAGGAGGAGTAGGTTCTGATTTCTGAGTCACAAGTCCAGTTCAAGTCAACCAAGTAGAGTCCAAGTTGAGTTACTGCTGCGACTTAAGTTCAACTTGACAGTGAGTCCCGCAACTGGAATCCCCATTCCTGGTAATTAGTTCTTAGTAATCCTGTTTTGATTACATTGAACCAGAAAAATCCTGAATTAGGGTGTCTGTTTTTTAAAAAAATAAAATAAAATAAATCATTCTGATTTATTTTAAACCCAGCAACATCTGTGGAACTGAAGTTCTTTGAAGTTTGCTATAGTTCTGAACGGTCAGAAGAATATCCCTCCTGTTACGTCCCTGGTTGTAATCAGTATTGTTCTGTGCAGTCACATTGTTAACTCACTCTGACTGGCCTGATTAAATTAGGCTGATCTTCTGGGTTGAGCTGGAGAAAGGATTCGTAGTGCATTGGTATTATGTCAGTATCCTCCGGGCCTTTACTCAATTTTGAGCAATGTTTTAGACATATAATTCCCATCGAACACATTTCTACATTGAGAAAATTTGTACAATTTGGATAAAGAAGTCCCCTGAGAAGGTCTCTGAGGCAATTGAGGGAAGCAGCAATACTTCAGAGCTGGTGAATCCAGACGAAATCCAGTGTGGTATAGCGGATAGAGAGACAGACGACAACTTGGGAGACGTGAGTTCCAATCATTGCTTGACCATGGATTTACTCACTGGAGGATGAACTAGTGAAACCACTCTTTAAATATCTCACATTGTCTCTTAGGGTTGACAGCATATAGCATGCATGCAAATCCTTGTAATGTAAGGGGTGAGGTAGAAACTCAGATATAAGATGTTCCAGTATTTATTTATTTATTTATTTATTTATTTATTTATTTATTTATTTATTTATTTATTTATTTATTTATTTATTTATTTATGCATACATACATACATACATACATACATACATACATACATACATACATACATACATACATACATACATACATACATACATACATACATACATACATACATACATACATACATACATACATACATACATACATACCCTGCCTTTCTCCTTAGAAGGATCCAAGGTGACTTACAATAATTAAAAGAAAATATTTAGAAGCTAAAAACAGTAAGTACACAAATATATATATTTTTAAAAAAAATTAAAACAAGAACTGCTGGATAGTTCTGTGGTTGTAGCCTCTGGCTGTGGGGCTAGAGGTCGGAAATTCGATTCCTCATTGTGCCTCCTTGAGAGGGGCTGGACTTCATGATTTTGCAGTTTTAAGGTTGTAGTTTTAACAACAATTATATACAAATAATAAATAAATCAATACTAAAAACACATTTAAAACAACCAAGCACAGCAATCCATTTAAAAAAAACCCTCTCAGATGCCCAGTCATTATGGGAAATCCTGCTTGAAGAGAAAAATCTTTGCTTGCTTGTAGAAGGACAGCAAAGATGGGGCCAGCCAGGCCTCCTATGGGAGGGAGTCCCAGAGTCTTGGAGCAGCGACAGAGAAGGCCTTTCCCTGTGTCCCCACCAAATGCACCTGTGAGGGTGGTGGGACTGAGAGAAGGGCCTCTCCAGGTTATCTTAATGTCTGGGTAGCTCATAGAGGGAGATGCAGTCTTTTAGATACCTTGAACCAAGCCATTTAGGGTTTTATAAGTTAAAAAAATGTGGGACGTGGTGGCGCTGTGGGCTAAACTGCAGAAGCCTGTGCTGTAGGGTCAGAAGACCAGCAGTCGTAAGATTGAATCCACGCAACGGAGTGAGCGCCCGTCGCTTGTCCCAGCTCCCGCCAACCTAGCGGTTCGAAAGCGTGCAAATGCAAGTAGATAAATAGGGACCACCTCGGTGGGAAGGTAACAGCGTTCCGTGTCTAAGTCGCACTGGCCATGTGACCACGGAAGATTGTCTTCGGACAAAACGCTGGCTCTATGGCTTGGAAACGGGGATGAGCACCGCCCCCTAGAGTCGAACACGACTGGACAAAATTGTCAAGGGGAACCTTTACCTTTACCTTTACCTTAAGTTAAAAAAATAGCACTTTGAACTGTCCCCGGAAACAGAGCAGCAGCAAGTGGAGTGGCTGTAACAGGGAAATTGTATATTCCTATAACCAGCCCCAGTTAGCAATCTGGCTGCAGCATTTTGGACCCGCTGGAATTTCCGCACGCTTTCAAAAGCGGCTTCACATAGACTGTGTTACAGTAATTCGGCCGAAGATGTAACTAGGGCATGTGTCACTGTGGCCAGATCAGACCTCTCAAAAAAGTAAGCACTCTAAAAGCAATGAGCTCAGACATCAGACATCTGAGGAGTGAGATACGTCAGTCTATAGCTTGGATTTAATCATCAAACGAACGCTGGTAGCCCACAGCCAAACATTCTGTTGTGGCTTGCAAATCAATACTGTACGTGAAATTTAGCCTCCCTCACTCCTGTACCTCCTGGCAATGTGCATTTCCCTGCTCGGACTTGGCCCCAAAACATTCCGATGCCTGAAGCAGAGCTGCATCCACCCCATCATTTTAGAAAACAGTTCCTCCATTTATTGAACTCCTCTCTTTTAACACAGCTTGAAGCAGCTCGTTTCAGCTTGCGGTGTCGGAGAATCATAGAACCCTGAAGTTGGACAAGTCCTATAAGGCCATCAAATCCAACCCCCTGCTCAAAGCAGGAATACAAACCAAAGGATATCTGTCAGGTCTGTATGAGCTTGGCAGCTCAGGGGCTTGTTTCCCGGGTCCTCTCATCTCTTTTTCTGTTTCCAGTATTAGGGAAGGAAAAGAATTTTGTTAGATTCAGTGGTCTTGAAGAAAGTTTGGCTCCATGGGGGTGGGGCAATGCTCTTTCTGCTGGGACTCTGTGCTCCCTCAAACTGGAGTGAAGAGACAGTCAAGAGGAAATGAAACCTTTGTTGTCCCTTAACAAGGGCTGAGGGCAGAGCGTGTAGTCCATGTGGGCATCCATGCCTTCACATGCACCCACTCCCTTGCAGGAAAGAGGCAACCCACCAGTCCACACATGTGAAATTAGCTGATTGCTCTGGAACCAGATTTTTGGCCTGCTTTGTCGTTTTGGCATATTGAACAAAAGACATGCGGGGCGTTTTTGTCTATCCCACACAGGCTGTGTACAGGATGCTTTGAGCAGATCGGTGGTGAGTAATATTAAATAGGTCACACTGTCACAAAAGGGTGACTACTGGATCTTTCTTCCTAACGTTTCACCAGTCTCTGTGGCCGGCATCTTCAGAGGACAGGAGTCAGAATTCTGTCTGTGCTCCGTTGCAGTTTGTTGGATAGTTGAGTATTTATAGCTATGGGACCAGCTTTTGTCCTTCTCAGGAGAGTGGGTGATTATGGTGATCAGCATGTTTTTGTTCTGGGCATGTTGTTGTGATCAGGAGGAGCAATTTCATTGTGATTGCAGAGGAAAACACATACACACACACATCAGTACCATCTCTGGATAAAAACAATCATGTATTTCCCCTTTCTGGTCCTTGTTCTGCATCCAATCATACAATCAGTTGTACAACCAATCTCTCAAGAGTGCACAACTAGACATATCAAAGGGAGACTGCCAGAGCAGGGGGAATACAATTACCCTTCTGTGGTAGGGTAACACAACAGGATACTGGCCATAGTCTTTCAAACCAATAAGAAACAAGAACAGTGGTTGCGTTTGGACAATTACAATGGAATGAAAGCAGACTGACTTTTTTTCTTTGCTTGGGGATGCCCAGTTCCTAAAGGAAAAACTACCTATCCATTTTTGTGAGTGAGCATCCAGAACAGTGTGGTGCCAGCACACTGAAGGAATTGATGCCAACTCTTTTTTGAAAGGCTTGTACGATGCCAGAAATTAAGGTGTGGACCTCCCCCATTGTCCATGACATTTATGAACTATACTGCCACATTGTGAATGCTATTCGTTTGCTTGTTTGCTGCATTTTTATCACAAAGAGCTGTGTGTCATCACAACGGTATGTTGTAAGCCACCGATTCCCTTCAGAAGAATCATATAATTGGGATCAATTCATGAGTCATTCCAAGGAACAGCTGCCACCCAACTCTGCTGGGTATACAGGAGTCCTTGTTGTTTTTTTCTCCCTAGACAGCATGATGTATCTCAAGTAGCATCTTTCTGTTCTTTCAAAAGCAAATGACCTCACGTGGTCCCTCTGATTCCCGACATTTGATCTGAACTAAGCACCAGAAGGGGAAACAAAAAATATCACCTATGCCAGAGTGGGTGCATCTGTATGTGTGTGTCTTTGAGTGTGTGTGTGTGTGTGTGTGTGAGAGAGAGGGAGATGCTGAAACATTCATTAATAAAACATCAGCCAGGTGTAGGACAATATGATAAAGCACTCTGATTTTCCTCTCTTTGAACTAACTTTGGAAGCTGCCTCCGATAGTGGTTTTGCATTTGAAAAGGAGACGCTTGTAACCAGCTCGCTTTTGCACGGGAGAGAGGAAGAGAAGGCAAAAAAACAAGAACACAAAAAATAAAAAAAATCCACCAAACTTAATTGATAGTAATAGGTTAAATCTGAAACAAAAGCTTTTGTTCTCACTGCAATATATAGTACATGCCATCCTTCTGTTTAACAATGCTTAACTAACACTTCACCTTCTGCTGCTGCTGCTGCTGTTGTTATTGTTGTTGTTGTTGTTGTTGTTGTTGTTATTATTATTATTATGTTATTATTATTATTATTATTATTATTATTATTATTATTATTATTATTATTATTATTATTATTATTATTATTATTATTATTATTAACAACAACCACAACAGCAAGAAAACAACTTGGTTTGAGTAACGCTTTTACCTCACATTTTTAAAATCATGTTATGAATTCTTCTTTTATATTTGAATCATTTACTGTTTTTAGCTTTTAATATTGTGCTTTTCATTATGTCAGCCATCCTGGGTCCTTTTTAAGGAGAAAAGTGAAGTAAACATATTTTAAATTAATAAAATAAATAACCCCACGCACCCTTGGAATTTGAACTTCTGTCTCTGCCTCCCCAGGGTGTCTCTCTCTCCCCATCTCTCTCTGCCTCGTGAATTTCTTGAGGACCTCATTTTTCCCCATACGCCTGATGAAATGAACTTGCCCATGAAATCTTGAATTAAAATATAATAGTTGATCTTTAAGGTGCCAGAATGTTTTTTGTCTTTTATTTTTTTTAAAAAAAGTTTTGTTTTGTTTCTTTGGATTTTGCTTGATATGAAATTCCGTAGCAAGTCACAACTAGAGAAGGCCGACTAAATCAGTAGGAATTTGATGAGTATATTCCTTCATATATCCCATTGATTTAATGGACTTGCTTTAGTTATGACTTAATACTAGACTTCAGCCACTGTCTGTTAAGACAGTGCCTGCTAGAAACAAGGCGTATATGCCACTTTGTTGTATATGTTCTACTGTGATGCGCATAGAGTCTGTTAGTAACAGATTTGGCCTTTGGATGAAGCTGGTGCATGACTCTGATAGACGCCACTTATACTACCCAAATAGCAATGTATGGAAGTGAGAGCTGGACCATCAAGAAGGCTGACTGCTGAAGAATTGATGCTTTTGAATTGTGGTGCTGGAGGAGGCTCTTGAGAGTCCCCTGGACTGCAAGGAGAACAAACCTATCCATTTTGAAGGAAATCAACCCTGAGTGCTGTCTGGAAGGACAGATCCTGAAGCTGAGGCTCCAGTACTTTGGCCATCTCATGAGAAGAGAAGACTCCCTGGAAAAGACCCTGATGTTGAGAAAGTGTGGAGAACAGGACGACAGAGGACGAGATGGTTGGACAGTGTCTGTGAAGCAACCAACATGAATCTGACCCAACTGCAGGAGGCAGTGGAAGACAGGAGGGCCTGGCATGCTCTGGTCCATGGGGTCACGAAGAGTCGGACATGACTTAACGAGTAAACAACACCAACAACATAGTACCCAAAAAGAAAGAAGAAGGAATGAACCAGGAAACGGCAAAAATGGCCAAACCAATGGGATGGTTCTCCACTCAGGTCTTAGACACGTTATTTTTGGGGGACATCAATTTGAGTAATCTCCATAGCAGCAGTGGATTATGGGAGCTGAAGTTCTCAACAAAGTAGAAGTACTGTAACTTATCCAAGCTTTCCTTGGGATGGAGAAATGGTTGGCTCTTTCCTGTATGAACCATGGAGAAACGGACTGCGGAAGGAGGTGCACAAAAGAATTTCTGTAACTTTGCCTTATTAGAGTGAACAAAATTTAAAACGTTTAGGACTTAAAACACATAGCTTGCTACTTTATTATGGCAGTACCATTTCTAAATGTTGTATTTGCAATATTCTGTACTATGGATACTGTCCAGAATCTATCATGCTGTATGAAAATTGGGAACCCTGTAATGGAATTGTTTTTGGAGCGAGAGGGGGGGGAAAGGATAATTTATACCGGAATGGTTAAGTGAGCAAAGGCCATTCCTTTGTAAGGAGGATGAAAGCGAATGACCACTAGATTATTCATTACGAAATAAATGGATAGGAAGAATGGGTTGAACTTCGACTGATAACTTTGGGTGCACAGTCTGTTGACTCTGTTAATTCTCGCCAGGGTGAAAAGCCATAAAATAGATAAGGGAGAGTTTACATTGGGCTGTTAATCCAGATTGCTTCTGAACAGAGAGTTTCAGGGTGAGGAACATTATATGCTTAAAGTTAATGCCATTATGTTTTCCTTGTCACCTTTCTATATTAAAAGGGTACTATATTCTGTTTGAGGGCTTGCAGTTTCTGCTTATTCTGAATTTGCTGCAAAGTTCAGGCCAGTGGATCAGTGGGACAGTGTCCTCTGTTCCGACCAGGATTTGTAGTTCAACATAAGTTGTCATCAGGTTGCTTGGATCATCACTCTCCACTACTTCTTTGTTATTTCTAGAGATGTGCATGGACCCGTTCATCCAGGTTCTGCTGCTCTCCTCCCCCGCTTCCTCTCGCTCAAACAGCCACTCACCAAGCCAAGCTTTCTTGCTTTTCCCACCTCCTCCACTGATCTCCCAGTCATGAGCAAGAGCAAGGACTTCTCTGCCCCGCCCTTTTTTCTGATTGGGAGACCAGCCAAGGGGGCGTGGCAGAGAAGCCTGAGCTCTTGCCTGGACTGGAAGATCAGTTGAAGAGGGGCAGAGAAGCCAACACACTGAGCCTGGGGAGCGGCTGTTTGAGCCAGAGGAGGCAGGAGAGGGGAGCAGTGGCACCTGTGTTGCCGCTTTTACAAACTGGGATGAACTGGGACAATCGGACTCATGCCCATTTCTAGAGAGGGATCTCTGCCTTTCTCTCCAGTGAAACAACTCTTTAATGAGCAGAGCTTTTAGCAGTTTTCTCAAAAGATAAAGTGCATTCTTACTCTGTGTGAGATAAAGTCCCTTTGACTTAGTGATGTCTCCTCTGGCACCTTGCATCCATCGTTTTGCAGTTTTTCACCCGAGTCACCGAAACGAGAATCAAAAGGGCAGCAGCCGTTCCATTGACAACTTAAATAGGAGTGGCTGGCCTGAGATTGAAAAAACTCACATTGATGGCTGCGGCCGAGACATTCTATTGACCTGATAATGGTTTCCGGACCAGTAACATGCCAATTCTAGCGTTCACACAGAACATTTCTCTCGATCCATAGTGTTGAGACGCCCGTATTGACAACATGCCAGGCTGAACACCTCCGATCCCGATAGAGGTTGAAATATATAGATATTTTCAGTGAGTTTGGAATTAGAGACTGGTAAATTAGTTCGTATAACAGAAGGATGCTCCTTGGACTGTAGTTTCAACTGGAAAAAGAAAGGGTCAGGGCTGAGGGTCATGTTTCTAATTCACTCAGGCAGAGAAATACTTTCTCCTCAATCCAGCAACTATAGAATTGTGTCCCATCAACTGAAATGAAGTAGCTGGTGTGTCTTTCATCTGAAAGAGGTCAACTCCCAGACTGAAATGCCGTGGCGACCGAAGTTGCAAATTTTGGTTCACTTGTTCTTCTCACTCCTTTCCATGGTGTATGAGGACTGTTTCTAATTCCTTACAGATGACAGAAGGAGCCTCTGTAAATACTCAAATGTATTCATTAGCATTACTTTACATCTTTTCCTCATAGCTCTGGTGCCTGCATAATATAACCCTCAAGCAGGAGGACAGGGCATATTAATTTCCCCTCAATCCCATGTCATTGAACAACCCACATAGACTAAAAGTTGAACAGCTCGATGGTTTGATAGGGGCTGGACTTGATGACCTACAGGGTCCCTTCCAGCTGTGCAGTTCTACGATTATAGATATAAATTGCAAGTTAACCCTTCTATAAGGAATTTCTTAGAATTTCAAAACTGCCAGGTCAGAATCACCTCATCAAAAAGGGCAATAAATATCTTCTATTGAACCTTTTCTCAACCAGAATACCCACTGAAAAATGGGATTTGTTTCAGTGTTTTAAGATTTCAAGGCATTTCTGGCTTATGGTGACTGATGAACAAATTGCCCCCTTCCCCAAGATTATATCCTGCTCAAGTCCGGTAAACTAATGGTTGTGGCTTCCTATATAAGCACGTCCATCTCACTTTATGTCTTCCTCCTTTTCTGCTGCTTCCTCCTTTTCCTTACCCTACTGTGTTTTCCAGAGAGCTTTGTGTTCTCATGAGATTTCCAAAGCACTGTCGATTCAGTTTAGTTATTTTAGCTTCTATTGAAAGTTTAGGCTTGATTTGACCTGCAATGACAACCCATTGACTCGGCATTCTTATGGTCCATGGTATCTATGAAGCTCACATGTTTCTATGGTATCTACAGTGGACCCTTGACTTACGGAATTAATCCGTATTGGAACGGTGGCTGCAACTCAAAAAGTCTGTAGGTCAAGTCTCCATTGACCTACAGTGCATTGAAAACCGATTAATCCCGTAACAGGCCGTTTTTGTTCCATTTTGGTTTTTTTCTGGTCTGTACGTCAAATCTCAGTCTGCAAGTCAAACCTAAATTTTGCAGCCAGAGAAGTCTGTAACTCAAAAAGTCTGTAAGTCAAGCCGTCTGTAAGTCAAGGGTCCACTGTATCTCCAAGCTATGAATGAATCAGTTTGTCCACACACAAAGCTTCCTTTCTTGATTGGTACAGCTTTCTCATCCATACATAGTAACTGGGAATGACAGAGTATGGGCAATCTTCGCCTTGGTCTCCGGCAACACATCTTTATGCATCAGGATCTCTTTCCTTCATAGCTGCCCTTCTATGTGTCAGCCTTCTGATTCTGATCAGATTACCATCACTGGCCTAGTTGCTGGGGACACAGAACAGGACCTTCTCTGGCTGCTCCCAGGTTGGGGAATGCTCTCCCTTTGGGAGGCTAGGTTGCTCTCCCCCCTCCCTTATCTTTCAGTTAACAGTAGGAGACCCACTTCTTCAGACTTAACAACTATCACTGAATCTTTGATGCTGGTCTTTTTCTTTTTTAAAGTTTTCAATTACTTAATGGATTTTCAATTAGTAATGTGGTTTAACTGCCTTTTTTAAATCAGTAATTTATTGCGTTTTTAGTCTTGCCTGTTTTAATGTTGTGAGCTTCCTTGAGCCTCTTAACCTGGAGAATGGGCAATACAAATAAATAGATTGTTGCTGTTATTGTTGTTGTGTGCCATCAAGTCACCCCCAACTTATGGTGACCTCATGAATGAGAGATCTCTAAAATGTCCTGTCCTCAGTTGCTCTGCTCAGCTCTTGTAAACTCAAGACTCTGGCCTCCTTTAGGGAGTCAGTCTATTTCATGTTTGCTCTTCCTCTTCTCCTGCTGCTTTCCATTTTTTCCAGCATTATTGTCTTTTCCAGAGACTCCTGCCTTCCCATCATGTGCCCAAAGTAGGACAGCCTGAGTTTCAACATGCCTCCAGAGATAATTCGGGCTTGATTTGTTGTAGGACCCACTTGTTTGTATTTCTGGCAGTCCAGGGTACCCACAAAGCTCTTCTCCAGCACCACATTTCAAACGAATACAAATAATACAGATAAACAGACAGATATGAATTGCTGGATAGCTCAGTGGTTTTGCTATTTGGCTGCGGAACCCTAGATTGGAAGTTCGATTCCCCACTGTGCCTCCTTTACAGGGCTAGACTTGATGCTCTATAAGGTCCCTTCTAGCCCTGTGGTGGTAAGAGTATAATACATAATTTCCATTTGTTTTATTTGGTTCCTGTTGTGAATAAGATTTGATTTGTTCCTTCCTTCTCACAGACATTCTTTGAATGTCAGAGTTGGATTTTACACAAACAAGATTCATTTGCCCCCTTATTTCCATATGATAAGAACTAGCACGGGAAAGAAGGACAGAGGGAGAGAGAGAGAGATTCCACTCTCCGAGCCTTGTGTTCTAAGCCTTGTTTAAAAGTGTATTAAAGGAGAGCTTATCCTAGTTAATTGATATTGGAAGTGGAATATGGCATTCTCCCATGAAAGAGAGAATGCAGTGCCAGCAAATACCCTGGGATTTCATACTCAGAATTCTAATGCTTCAGCGGATTTGACTCAAAATGTCCACAGTTTTGTTCTCTTGTGCTAATGGATGCATGGCATCTGATTTGCTTTTAGTATCCAGCTTGTCATATCTGATTTTTGTAAAATGGAAATTTAAGCATTTCTCTTTTTCCCCTCCTGTCAGACTGTTGTTGACTTGGATTGAAATATTGATGCTCTGTAGTTTTTATAGTAAATAATTGATATTGTTGTACTCTGTGCTTTGTGTAGTATGGGATATCCATTTAAAACCACTCTTCAGTATACATGCTTCCCCCATGCCCACCCCATTTCCATTTACAGGTATTCTCAAGACTACCCACATTCCAGCAGCCATTTTTTTTCCCTTAGCGTGGCCTGAAGCAACAGTTGAAGCGGAATGGAGCTCCTCTTTCGAACAATTTCCCGATCCGAAGCACGTGCCCAAATTCTCAGCTGGGTGAAGCTGAGCACATTCACAAGTGCCAAATGAAACCGAGGCAACACAAGTTTTCATTGTGTTCATGTCTTTTTCACTATTCAGACAAATGCAGAGATGAACAAAGATGTTAAAATATCCCCAACACAAATCAAATTAAACAGGCTACAAAGAGAATTGGTTGTGTTTTGTAAGGCGAGTGGATGGTATCCAAAAACCTCATTAGAGCCCATCAGTGCCCTTCCCTACAACAAGCTTACTTTCTCCTTGTTCTACGTACCATTTTTAATGCCATCTCACGTACCCTACTATTCACCCTAGTATTTACCTTAGTCCTCATTTTTGTATTCATTTTCATTTGATTTAGATATTTTGGGACACCATTGTCTTAATCTCATGCATTCAATTATCATAGTTAAAAACAGTACAGTGGTGCCCTGCATAACGGGCGCCCCGTTTAACGACGAATCCGCATAGCGGTGTGGTTTTTTTTGCGATCGTTTTCGCGATCACATTGCGATGTTTTAAATGGTAAAATATTGCTTTGCGATGATCGGCAAGCTGTTTCGCTTACCGGTTTTCGCATAGCAATGTTTTTAGAACAGCTGATCGGTGGTTCCAAAATGGCCACCGGGTAAAAAAAATGGCCGCCCGCTGTGGTTTTTTGTCCATTCCTCGCTTACTGGGCAGCGAAAATGGTGGCCGTATGGAGGATTTTCGCATAACGGTGAGTTTTTTGCCCATAGGAATGCATTAAACATGTTTTAATGCATTCCTATGGGCTTTTTTGTTTCGCATAGCGACGAATCCACATAGCGACGATTTTTCCGGAATGGATTATCATCGCTATGCGGGGCAGCACTGCATTTCAGCCTATCTATCTATCTATCTATCTATCTATCTATCTATCTATCTATCTATCTATCTATCTATCTATCTATCTATCTATCTATCTATCTATCTATCTATCTATCTATCTATCTATCTATCTATCTATCTATCTGTCTATCTGTCTATCTATCTATCTATCTATCTATCTATCTATCTATCTATCTATCTGTCTATCTGTCTGTCTGTCTGTCTGTCTGTCTGTCTGTCTGTCTGTCTGTCTGTCTAATCTGCTGATATAACATTTATATATAAAGATACATATACTCAAGAGACTATTTTGACGTATTGATTAAATTAAGCATTGTTGTGAGGCAAAATAAAAGACAAAAAAACTGACTGAAACCTAGAGGGCAGCAAATAATTTTTTTAGCTCACACCAGAAGGACAGAGTCTCGTAGCTAAAGCTTGTCTGGCATGCTTAACAAAAACCTGGTAAAACTCTGCCAAAACCTGATTATTAGCGGTCCTAATAAGGATTCTGGAGAAATGAATTTCACTTATTTAAGTAGTAGCATCCATGCAGAATTTTGAGCTCGCAGGTCTTACTGAGCCTTGTGGTGCAGTGGTTAAAGTGCAGTACTGCAGCGAAAACTCTGCTTACAGCCTGGGTTCTATCCCAGGTAGCCATCTTGAGGTTCATTCAGCCTTCCATCCTTCCAAGGTTAGTAAACTGAGTATCTAGCTCCCGGGGGGGGGGAGCAAAGTGTAGCCTGCATAATTAAATGGTAAGCCACCCAGAGAGTGCTTCAAGTGCTATGGGGTGGTATAGTATTTATATAGTATTTACTGTATATAGTATTTCTACAGTATTTTTGAGTTCCAAGAAGTGCTATATAAGAGGCACACTTTGCACCCCCCCTTTTTTTTTTGCTTTTACCATTTTGAAGATGATTTAGGTGGATGAAAACAAACACAATTGTGAAAATATTAGTGAGATGAATTTCTGCGGGTGACAGATCGCTCCAGCCGATGCATGGGGTGATGCCTGAGTAGGGAGACATGGACATACAAACAAGTGGGCAGGGAATGAAAGATAGAAGATGACAGCCTGGTGATTATCTTGTTATTAAGGGCTATTCAAGACATTGTTAAGTGATGATATCTGCAAGAAAGTAGCATGAAAAAGTCTGTAGTTTTGTATACGAGGCGAGTTTGGCTGCTAGACATATACTAACTTCCTCTGCATTGGGGGTGGAGGCGGGGAAGGTTGACTGAAACCGGAAATGCCAGAGGAATGCAAACCAACCAAATTGTTGTTATAACAAAATAGACAAGTTGGGTGCTGAAGCAGATAAGTTTGCACTTGTACATTGGCTAATTTCATCATCGTCTTGGAACTGCAGAGATGGAATGGATTCTATGGGTCATCATGTCCTGCTGCTGTCAAGGAGGCACAGTGAGGAATTGAACTCTGGGGCACTTTCCCTGAAGTAATTTTCCATACAGGAGATCTTTTGGAATCATAAGGGTCTTGGAACAGTGTCTACTGTGGCTGAGGGTGACCATCCCTTCCACACTGAAGACAAATCCAATCTGTCCCCTGTCCCGCTCCCTGATTTTGCTGCTTTCGGGACTGCCTCTTTGCCTCAGCCTGCTGGACAAGGGTCTCTTCAAATTGGGAGAGGCCGTGATGCACTGCCTGCCTCCAGGCTGAACGCTCAGATGTCAGGGTTTCCCATCTGTTGAGGTCCATTCCCAAGGCCTTCAGATCCCGCTTGCAGATGTCCTTGTATCACAGCTGTGATCTCCCTCTGGGGCGATTTCCCTGCACTAATTCTCCATACAGGAGATATTTTGGAATCCGACCGTCAGCCATTCTCACAACATGCCCAAGCCAATGTAGACATCACAGTTTCAGTAATGTGTACATGCTAAAAATTCCAGCTCGATCTAGAGCTACTCTATTTGGAACTTTGTCCTGCCAGGTGATACCAAATATGTGTCAGAGACAATGTATATGGAATGTGTTCAGCTTCCTCTCCTGCCATGCACAAAGGGTCCAGGACTCACAGCAGTACAGGAGTATGCTCAGGACACAGGCTCTATAGACCGGAATCTTGGTATATGCCGTCAGCTTCTTATTAAGCCACACTCTCTTTGTGAGTCTAGAGAACATGGTAGCTGCTTTGCCGACTTATGGCAATCATAATAGGGTTTCTGAGGTATGCGGGGTTTTGAAAAAGTAGTTTGCCATTGCCCCTTCCACCTTTCCACCTGTAAGTTTCCTTGCCTAAATAAGGATTAGAAGCCAGGTTTCCTGAGTCCTGATCTCAATAATGAAGTATGGAGACCGATGATGCAACATATGTTCAAAGAAATAAATTGGGCTGCAAACTTTTACAACTGCAATAGTACCATCTGTTGTAACATTCAATTATCTTAATGAAAGTGCATCTCCGGAAATAAAAAGACTTTATCCCTGGTTTTTTTTTTTTTTTTTTTTCTATGCTTTCATGAAATGCAGCTGTTTTCATCAGTGGCATGTTCTGCAGGAACAGATACAGAGCTAAGCTGTCAGCAAATGTTGGCTGAGGGTGCTTGGACAGGATTTTATTTATTCATTTAAAATATTTATACTCCTCCTTTCTCCTAGAAGGAGTCATCCTTGCAAGAACTTCCTTTCCTGTTGAAAGAGGTTAGAAATTTCAAAAAGCAGATGAACAGAGCTTTAATATTTGCAACACTGTTTAGGTGGTTTCATACATCCTATCTTTTTTTCTGTCTCTGTTCTTTGTTTTTTATAATCACCAAATTGTGTAGCAACAATGTTTGTCTTAGTTTTATATATATATTTATATATATTTATATATATTTATATATATCTATATATATATATTGCTTTCTGCATTCAGCACTGTTCATGAGGCGGTCTGCTCCTGCTTTTCATTTCCATAAATGAGATATTATCTCTCCATCTTCATAATAATTTATTATATTTAAAGGTACCTGAATTATTTGAGGCCCTATATCAAAAAACACAATGAAGAGATACCTACCTGTACACCAATTATGTTGCAAAAGATGGTGGCCATCGATGCTGGTATATCCACTGTATCCTTGTGTTCGTGTTTCTCACATCATGCAAGGTGAAGGTAAAGGTTCCCCTTGACATTTAATCCAGTCGTGTCCGACTCTAGGGGGCGGTGCTCATCCCTGTTTCCAAGCCATAGAGCCAGCATTTTGTCCGTAGACAGTTTCTGTGGTCACGTGGCCAGCACGACTAGACATGAAACACTGCTACCATCCCACCGTGGTGGTACCCATTTATCTACTCACATTTTTACATGCTTTCGAACTGCTAGGTTGGCAGGAGCTGGGACAAGCGACAGGAGTTCACTCTGTCACATGGATTTGATCTTACGACTGCTGGTCTTCCGACCTTGCAGCACAGAGGCTTCTGCAGTTTAACCTGCAGTGCCCCCACGTCCCTCTCACATCATGTACTCCTTATCAAAACATTTTTTCAGGTGGTTGAAACAGGATGGGCAGTAGTAGTTTAGCCTAATCCCCTAGGCACTGACTGCATGCCTTGAGGAGAAGATGAGTCCCTAAAAGTGTGTTTATTGTAGAGTTAAAGGGAATAGATCTGGCTCAAGACATATTACTTCCTGACTGGATAGCTCAGTGGTTGAGATCTCTGGCTGTGGAGCCAGAGGTTGGGAGTTCAATTCCCCACTAGGCCTCCCTGACAGGGGCTGGACTCAGTTCTAAGATGATGATGATGATATGATGATCCTTTTCAGGAAGAGCAGCAGACAGTTTCTCCCCATTTCCGAGTGGCACCGCTAAATGTACAAGACTGATCACATTGCCATGACATTTGAGGTGTCAAAACCCACAAATCCCTCACATACTTTCTGCCCCTAAAATACAGTGACTGGGAATCCTGTCTGCATTGAGTAACCTGCTACAGCTAATTGCAGCTAACTGACAAGAGGCCTGGCCTGTGTCAGCTGTGTGCCCAGTTGCATGCTTCATTGGACACTCAACAAACGCTTTAGCACTCATTTGTTAGCTACAATGAGATGCAAGCTATGCGACCTTGTTGCAAACCTCCATAGCATTATTCTCTCAGAATAGTAAACTTACAAAACTGACAACTCACAGTCACAGCTCTTTGGAGAAGGTAGAAAACCAGCTCCCAGTCTAGCTAACGGCAGGACTGGTCTGCAATATGATGTCCTCTTTGCTTCATTTTGGTGCTGTTTCCTTAGTCCTATAAAGCTCTTTTCAGATGTCCAGGATAAACCGAATATATGACACAATGGAGCCAAGTTGACCCATCTCATTCTGTTATTGTTTTTTTGTTTTGTTTTGGGTGGAGAGAAAGAGAGCTGGAAAGGAGAGCCCCTGCAACATGCGGAGAGCTCTGTGCAATCTAGAGCTGTCAGATAAAGCATCACTACACCTAAAGGACACAAAATACCATTCTCCACACAAAGGCAGTAATGACTGGGAAAAGTGTAGGCCTGGGACACTATGATTCTGAATGTGTTCAGCAGTGGAAGCTAGAAATCCCAGGTTTTTTAGATGCGGTGAATCCATGCTGTGTTTTAATTTGTCCTTGATGGAAGTCCTCTGTATTTTTGCTCTTGAGTTCAGCAGCTTGGACAGTGCCTGTAAAGTGGAGACTACAACCTGCAGTGGATTCACAACACCTCTGAACATGGAGCCACCAGCCAGCACTAGCATCAAAAAGAACCTCACATAGAGTGCCTAAACGGGGCTATAGAATGGCATAGAATTCAGGGTAAGTAACATGCAGACTTCGAAACAGGGGTTTTAAAAAAAATTATTGTAAGTTACATAAGTTATATCACCATCATCATTATCTTAGAACTGCAGAGATGGAAGAGATCCTGTGGATCATTAAGTCCAGCCCCCATTAAGGAGGCACAGTGGGGAATCAAACTCCCAACCACTGGCTCTAAACCACTGAGCTATCTAACAGTTCATCATTGGTGGCTCCCGTCCCCCCCAAGCAGCTTTGGGGATATTATTCCTAACAGAATTGGACAACACAAGACAAAGACAATTAAATGGGAAGTACATCTTACAAAATGCCTTACGTTTACCTACTTTATAATCAAATGACTGTTAAATTGATTGATTGATTGATTGATTGATTGATTGATTGATTGATTGATTGATTGATTGATTGATTGATTGATTGATTGATTGATTGATTGATTTGATTTGATTTGATTTGATTTGATTTGATTAATATCCCGCCCATCTGGTCTAAAAGACCACTCTTTTATTTGGGGTGTGTTTTCATTAAGGTAATTGATCAATGGAACAAATGACACTATTGCAATCGTAAAAACTTGTAGCTCAATTCAGTTCTCTGATGGATGTTGCATCACTGCTCTACATACTTCTCTAAAGAGATCAGTACTCTGGAGACCTGGGTTCAAATCACTGCTATTAAAAGCTATTGAAGGATGGCAGTAGTAAACCACTTGTTGAACATCTCAGTATCTAAGAAAACGTATTAGCATCATCATAGGTTGGAAGTGAGTTCATGGAAGGTAAGAACAACACCTTCATTAAAAGCTTGCAGTTTTGACCTAAATTTCATTAGAATATTTTAAGTAACCAGTTTTGTTGGTTCCTGGCATCCTCATAACTTAGTTTTGAAAAGGTTCAAGCCACGTTTAGCAATGGATAGTGAAGACCATATTGTTCCTTAATATTCAAATGATACATCTTTGACCCCACTGGTTCCCAACCTTGGCTCCCCAGATGTTCTTGGACTAAGACTCCCAGAAGCCTTCACCACCAGCTGTATTGACCAGGATTTCTGGGTAATGCAGTCTAAGAATGCGTGGACTATCCATGGTTGGGAACCACTGTTTTACCCCATTCTGATGATTCTGGGTGTTTGTTGCTGTTTTTCCTGTTGAACTTATTGTTGAACTTATGCAAAGTCTCACAGTTTCATTTTAGGAATTTCTTCCCCTTTTGTCTTTTTGAAATATACACGAATGAATGTGTTGAACTAAAAGCAAAGTAAAACTAAGTGTGCTGCTTATGCACTACCCCATAGTGCTGAAAGCTCTCTCTACACAGTTTAGAATTTCATTATGCAGGCTACACGTTGCCTCCCCACTACTCCCCAGCAACCTGGGTACTCAATTCATTAACTTTGGAAGGATGGAAGCAGAGGTGGGCATGAACCACGAGTTTGACAGTTTGGAGCAGTTCGTTTACCAGCCACACAGCTGGTATGCTTTGGTGAGCACCCACTTTGAAGCAGCACTCCGGCGTCCCTGCCCACTTCTGCTGGCTGCTGACTCTGAGTGGGCACCCTCCACAGGAGGCAGGGTACCAAATCACAGATCAACTGCGTGGCCAGTAAACGAACTGCCCAACTGGCAGTTTCTGCCCTTCTCTAGATGGAAGGTTGAGTCAATCTCAAGCCAGTTACATGAGCCGAGAATTGAACTCAGACCCTGAGCAGTACTAAGAGCATTCAACACACTTGTCTTTCAAAAAAGGATTGGAATAGCTTAAGTGAAAGAGAAAATGCACACAAAAGGAAGGTAGGAAGGAAGGAAGGAAGGAAGGAAGGAAGGAAGGAAGGAAGGAAGGAAGGAAGGAAGGAAGGAAGTGTGCACATTAGGAAAACTGTTTTATGACATATGCAGAAATTTCAGCCAAGTTTTTTTTAAAAGCCCTGAAAACTTTAATTAATTAATTAATTAAAATTATTTTTTAATCCTGCCTTTCTCCTTAAAAAGCACCCACTCTGCTATGAAATAAGGCTAGCGGGGGTAAGGGGGGAGATCAGAGTCAGGTAAAAAATAATAAAATTGAGGCTGGACCTCTGAGAGAGTGAACACATGAGAAAATTCTGTGGGCGGGGGCATCATTACAGCCCGGTGGTTGGGAGGGGGCAAATGAAATTCACAGGTGACACTTTCCCTATTCCCAGGAGCCCAAGAAACAGTAGCCTGAGTCTTCTTCTCTGCCTGCCTTTCTCAGCTGGCAGCCTCTCCATATTATTATGCACCAATCACTGTGGCTTTTATTTAGCAGCGTTAAAAATATTGGGCATTGAACGATACCGGCGCTCCGCTTCCAAACCAAAATGGAACGGGTGCATCACGGCAGCACTCGGAGGCACCTAGCCTGGGAAGAATCCTGCTTTAATTGCCTGGCAGGATAAAAGATTTGCTGAGGTACTTAGAACCGTCCTGAATGACGGGGGATCCTACCTTTATTAGAGCCACATCACTCAAACCGTTATAAAGTCAAGTCATGTGTCAGCCATTCCATCACCGGCCTCAATTTCCCAGACATTATATTGTGGTCGCTTCCAATTGCATTGGGATGAAACGTGAAGCATGCCGTGTCAGCCTGAGTGAAACTTCATTTAATCGATCAAAATTGGCTAAACACTTCTTTTTGAAGTATAACGCGGTACACAGTTTGTCCCTCGTTCTTCATAAATGAAAGCTATCCCCCCCCCCTCATTATATCATCTTTGCAATTTGCTGTGTGAACCACAGAGGCAGCGTCAGCAGAGATGAAGGGAGAAAGGGACAAAATCTTTTCACCTTCCTAAGATCTTTCTTGGGAGGAACCAGAGTTGAATTGTACAAGTTCCTATTTTGAATTTGCAGGTAAAAGTTAGCAATTTCCTTAAATTTATATTCAGTGCCATTGCTTCAGTTATCCTTGGTGTCATCATTGTGAGTTTTCTGGAAAACACATTGCTTCAAAGCCATCATCGCTGAGAAGACAGTTTCCTTTTAGATCACATATACATTCCTGTCTGTCTTCCTAGAAGATCAGGATTCCTCTCTCAAATCTGTTAGCTTTCTTTTTACAGTGCACTTTACGTAAATCCAGGCATCACTGGCTTAAGAATTCAAGAAGGTGTATTTTTATTGGGAACTCAGTTCTTGGTGGAGCCACATGGGGTTGGTTTCTCTAGAGTTTAGAAATACTATTTTTTTTTGAACTACCACTTCCATTGGTCACATTGCTTGGGGATTCTGGATGTTTTGAATCTCAAAACATTGTCTGTCTCATGAGAATGTCTGCTCTAAGTCACCCTTCCATCGGCCAGTTCTATTTTGAAAGGGGGAAAATAAATGACTTTTCTGTCCTGAAGCATCTCCCAGGGGAGAATGATAGAAAAATGGTACATCATGCCTCTATCACACCTTCTGCCTGAATTCACTTGCCAATTTTGCTCTCCGAATCAGCACCCTTTCCCTCTGCTCTGATGGGTGTGGGTAACTCTTGGTAGCTGAAGATTTTTTGGGATGTGGGATGAAGAAGAAGCAGAGAACATTGCATACACTTCTAAAGCTCATGTACTGTAAGCATATTTTAGTCGAGGAGTGGCAAACAGGACAGATGTCATTGAACTACGACTCCCATCAGCCCTAGCTAGCATGACCAATAGTGAGCAAGGATGCGAGCTGGCATCCAATAACTTTGTGACAGCTACGCTTTGCTCATCCCTGAATTAATCAACAACATGGATGTTGTCAGGGTGGGGGATGCAGAAATATCTTATTTCCTAGCTGACCTGAGTAGTCTCAACATGGTGAGATAGCCTGTCAAGAAATCTCCTGCCCAGATGAAGGATCTTGTCTATAGAATGACACTGTGTTGTAGTTTTGATGCTATTGCTGTGTTTTGAACAGCCTGTGCATGATATTTATACTGCATTTATACTGCATTTATACATTTATACTTTCTGAATCAAAGCACAGTCTATCTGTCTCTCCTACACATACAGACATGACACTGAACAATTGGAATAGGCTAGGGCTAGGATATCTTAGAAGGGCAGGGCTGAAAAGGACCCTTTGGATCATTGAGTTCTGCTCTTGTCAAGGAGGCACAGAGGGGAATTGAACTCCCAACCTCTGGCTCCACAGCCAGAGACCTAAATTGCTATGGTATCCAGCAGAGGAGCGCTCACTAATATGCAAACAACTCATTTAGTCCTTCTAATTTTAATAGCAGCAAGGTGGTAGTTAAATTTGGTGAATTTGCAAAAATGGATACAGAAAAAAAATCTTACAAAAGTCCAGATTTAGTTCAAAGAGGACCAAAAAAAAAAAAAAAGAAAGAAAAAATTAAAAATTCACCAGTTTACAAGAGAAGATTTTTAAAATTTAATTTAAAACTTTTTTTTTTTTGGCTTTTTCTTATTTGGCATGTAGGAACAAGAAGAAAAGGATTTTTATCCACAGTCAGGAGAGGCATGTATCTGTTTGAAAAATCTCCAGAAAAGTATGTACAGATTGTATTCTCAAAGGCTTTCACGGCCGGGATCTGATGGCTTTTTCGGGCTCTTTGGCTATGTTCTGAAGGTTGTTCTTCCTAACGTTTCACCAGTCTATGTGGCCAGCATCTTCAGAGGACAGCACTCTGTGCTCTGGTGTAGTTGGCTTGGGAGGGGAGTATTTATAGCTGTGGGAACAGCTGTTGTCCTTTTCAGGAGATAGGGTGATGATGGTGATCAGTGTCTTACAAGCCAGCCACAGAGACTGGTGAAACGTCAGGAAGAACAACTTTCAGAACATGGCCAAAAAGCCCGAAAAACCAACAACAACCATATGTACAGATTACTTTTTCTTTTTTCTGAAAAGAAAAATAAGAATCTGTTGTGAAGCAGCCATCAAAGCGGGATGGACTTTAGAAAAAGCTGTCCATTCCTAGTCAAAACATGCTTTTCAGTCCTGCAACGGGACTTTCTGACAGGGAAACAACAATGATGCATGCCATAAATCACCTTCCTTCTGCGTTCCCCCAAACCTTTGTAATGAAGACATCTTGGTAGTATACCTGGACGATACTATCGCTGCTGGGATAAGCGGATGGATTATTTTGATGGCAGATCCATATATAATTATTTCTATCCCATTTCTGTTCTTTTCTCTTTTTTTAAGAGCATACCTCTCCCCACCACCCCTCGTTCTATCGCTTGGTTGACAATTCTGTCACCTGGCTGACAATTGTGGGTGAAGTGCATATGATTAGACAATCACACCTTCCTCTTGGCTCATTGTCTCCTCTGAATCTGTGATCAGCCATGCCATCTGTCCCACCAAGTAATCAAGGTTAAGGGTTGGGATCATCACATTTCAATCAAGCCCTGATTTCCAACTTTCTCCTGTGTAATGAATTACTGTGACTTCACACACACACACCCTGGTCATTTATTACACAGCACTGTGACTTCATTCAAGAAATACAGTTATGGGGAAAAAAACCTGTTCACTGGTTCCTCTAATTGATTGTAATTCTTGTAGAGTTTGATCATTGTGACTTCAGGGACAAATTGAGCCAAGCCAAGACTTCCAAACTAATATGCAGATATCAAAAGCCACAGATCTGTTCACTTTTTTAATGTTTTGATATGGTTTACGTGCCAAAAGAAGTATTCAAGTATTTCAAAATACTTGAGAGAAAACAAATGCAAGAGAAAGTTTTGAACGCATGTTCATACAGTGGTGCCTCTCATAACGAGCGCACCGTTTAATGACGAATCTGCATAGTGATGTGTTTTTTGCGATCGCTAATGCGATCACATTGCGATGTTTAGATAGGCTAAACATCGTATTGCGATGATCGGTAAGTGTTTCGCTTACCGATCTTCGCATTGCGATGTTTAGAAAACAGCTGATCGGTGGATCCAAAATGGCCGCCGGATCAGCAAAATGGCCGCCTGCAGCGTTTTCGTGCCCTGCCCTCACTTACCGGGCAGCGAAAATGGCGGCCGGATGGGGGAATCTTCGCTTACCTGTGAGTTTTTCCCCCATAGGAATGCATTAAACGTTTAATGTGTTCCTATGGGGTTCCCCCCCTGCATATCAATGAATCCGGATAGCGACCTTAATCCTGGAATGGGTTAACGTCACTATGCAGGGCACCACTGTACATGTATTTGAGAGCTTTTGTGTAGAAAGTAATGTTAGGTCTTAAAGAAAAGGAAATGTAATTAACAATTGGTTAGTGCAGGTGGAGTTATTTAGTCACTGCCTACAGTACATGACAAGAAGGACACAACTATGTGGAATTAATTACCGTGAGGTGAAGCACTATTTTGATTGGTTGGAGGTAGTATAAATTAAGAGGCTGGTTAATGTGTCCTTCACAGTTCTATTTTGACTGTCGTGCTTATGTTCTGTCCGTTTGTCTGCTGAATCCCTTCTACACTGGATTTAAGCAACATACTAGCCAACATCTGTGAAATGCTTTGTACAGTTGAAACGTGCCATCTAGATTCTATGGGCAGCTATTGAACTGAGTGGGGGGTATCTTACCACATACTCCCAATTGGGGGGTGTGTCATCCTCAGCTCTGGTGACAAGCCATTTGTGCTAGTTACTAAATATTATTTCCAAAAATAACAAATGTTCAATGCCTATAAAGCCATCTTTGGTTGAAGTGCTCTCTTGTTTGGTGGTTGACGTTTTGCTCCAGTTGACTCAATCTCCCACTTCAAGGATTGTATGGAACTACTAGGGGCAATAAGGGACATGGTGGCACTGCGGGTTAAACCACAGAAGCCTCTGTTCTGCAGGGTCAGAAGACCAGCAGTTGTAAGATCGAATCCATGTGACGGAGTGAGCTCCCGTAGCTTGTCCCAGCTCCTGCCAAACTAGCAGTTTGAAAGCATATAAATGCAAGTAGATAAATAGGTAGCACCACGGTGGGAAGGTCACGACGTTCCGTGTCTAGTCGCGCTGGCCACGTGACCACGGGAACTGTCTACGGACAAACGCTGGCTCTACGGTTTGGAAATGGGGATGAGCACCACGCCCTAGAGTCAGACACGACTGGACTAAATGTCAAAGGCAACCTTTACCTTACTACAGGCAATGGGCTGGTATCTCTACGCTGGTATCTCCCCACATTGTGTCATGGTGTCCTGTTTAAGTGGAAAATGCTTCATCAGCACTGGGTCATGGAGATAGTTTTCATGATTCCTCTGGATCCATTTCCTAGTTTCTCAAAACCTTGGGATTTGTTTTATTTTCCTTACTAAGATTGGATAAGACTATTTTTTTTAAAGGTGAGACACATTCAGTAAATAATATAGTTCACTTAAAAATCTCGCAGGTTACCTCTCTTCTGGCCTTTGATCTTCCTGCTGTAGAAATAAGATACCTCGTTAAAGTAATATTTCGCAAGTGTGAAATATTGCAGTCTGAAATAAGTGGAAGAAGAATATCACCTTCCTTTGATAACTAGTGGAGAAGCTAGAGTTAGGTGAATCAACCCTTTTTTGTCCCACTCACACCAGAAATAGACATTATAAAGAGGTAGGAAATGGAAAAAGGAAATCCATAATCAATGTGAATTTCTGAGAGTCTTAGAATGACCTCCTTTGGCCTGCAGGTTTATGTAGATTAGCTTGCTTTGTAGTGGTTGGTCTTCAGGATTTAAAAGGTATGACTTCACAAACATGGAAACATGGCCTCAATCATGTCTCTTCAACATAAATGTGCTTTCAGTTCTAATGATGGGCTTATTAAATGTCTGTGTCTGGCCTTGGTTTATCTTTTCTCTTCTGACATTTAAATCTATTTCAGCCCTATTTGGTGCTGTTTTTTAAAAAAAACACTTTCCCAATACTAATTTCCCCCCCTAGCAATTTCTCTCTCTACCATACCTTCTTGATGCATCTTATATTATCTACTGTCACACTGTAGCCCACGTATAATGACCTTAATGAAGTTTCAAAGTATCTGAGATAGTTGAGGAGTGATTTTAGGAATGCTGCTGCCCAATATATTTTCTACAGTTATCAGGATCTGAACTCATGTCTCTTGAATTCTCTTCTGTCACTCAATCCACTGCATCATCCTGGTTTTTTGATGCATACACTTCAATAAGACATTTGTGTGCCCACTTTTTGTATTTTTCCCCTTGACTTTTAGGGAGGTGTTACCCCCCCCTTTTTCCACTTTTTGCTATTTCATTTGACTATTTTTGCTGCCACTGCTAGACATTCTGCAAATGCCAGTGTGCCTCCTTGAGATTATTTTCTGGATTTCCCCCAATTTCTTTGGAGATTTTTCCCCTTTTCAGGTTTCCTTTTTCTTTCCCCTTTCTTTCTTTTTCTCTTCCTTGGATTATTTTTGCTGTTGCCTGAGCATCAAGATAAGAGAAGGCATCAAGCAGTCAAGGGGAGAGAAATCTTTCCATATTTTGACAGTTTTGATTGGACTGCATTTTCCCTTTGTTTGTCTGTTTATTTTCTTCCCCAGTGGTATACAAAAAAATACAAAAATGAAAGTTGGGTCTCCCCCCACCCAAAATAACCCAAAATGAAATAAATATGAAAAAATGTTGTTATGCACATATCTCTGACATCAGTGATGGCAATAAAAACCCTATTAAACTGATCATAGTGTTCTCTGAACAGGTACATCATTTTTTAAAGTAATCCAGAAAACTGCCTAGGAGGAGGGTCTATTTCATTAAAATGCTTGCAGATCTTGCATGCATCCATTTTTCCTACGTTCCCAGTGTATAACATTCCAGTTACAATCCAGGTATATTTTCTTTTGCAGATGAAATAAAAAGGGATTATGCCAAGGAGCTCACATACTAAAGCTGTCTTGGTTTACAACTGCTTCAATGTCTGATTTGATCTGACAAGTCAACCTCCTTGTTTACAAGATATCAAGGAGTCTCTCAAAGTACGTCTGATAAGCCCCCTTTTCGAGCTCTAAAATTCCGCTGCATCACATTCTGGGCAATAGGAAGATGTTACTCCACTTGTCCATCATGTCTGACAAAGGAAACCCAAGAATGCAATACAGCAATAGCATGAGGCAGTAGCGAGTTCTGCAAGGTATGATCAAGTGTTAACAAAAGTGAGACCCACATGGAAACAGGAAATACAATCATATTATTATTACACTCTTTGTGGGATGAACAAAATGATCTCCACCAAAATGATTATGGGGCCAATGGCTTGATATAGTTGAAGGCAGTCTCTCTTAGGGCTGTTCATACATCCAGGGTCACATGAGATAAAAGGCAATCTGGCCCTTTGGAAGAGAGTCATACTTGCAAATTAGGTTGAAAATGACCACCACCAAATTTCATTTGAGTATAATCTCAGTTGAATTTGTAAGAATCTATTCAGACGATGTATGGAAGTGAGAGCTGGACCATTAAGAAGGCTGACCGCCCAAGAATTGATGCTTTTGAATTGTGGTGCTGGAGGAGGCTCTTGAGAGACCCCTGGACTGCAAGGAGAACAAAGCTATCCATTCTGCAGGAAATCAACCCTGAGTGCTCACTGGAAGGACAAATCCTGAAGCTGAGGCTCCAATACTTTGGCCATCTCATGAGAAAAGAAGACTCTCTGGAAAAGGCCCTGATGTTGGGAAAGTGTGAAGGCAAGAGGAGAAGGGGACGACAGAGGATGAGATGCTTGGACAGTGTCATCGAAGTGACCAACATGAGTTTGACCCAACTCTGGGAGGCAGTGGAAGACAGGAGGGCCTGGCGTGCTCTGGTCCATGGGGTCACGAAGAGTCGGACACGACTAAATGACTAAACAACAACAACAACAAATTCAGATGAAAAGGCCTCAGTAATTCAGGATAAATAAACAATAAGCTATCTTTTCCCAGGTTTTGAATTTGGAGGCAACATGAAATCCAGACATTGACAAATTATTTAATTGACAAAATAAATTCTAATGCTTCCTGGATGTGGGGGAGTAAAGAATCTCTGTGGCAGTCAACAATGTCTCTGTGGAAAGGAAGAGTGAAAACTGGTTTCATTTCATTTTTGGGATCTGGCTGAATAGCTCAGTAGGTCTCTGACTGCAGAGCCAGAGGTTAGGGGTTCGATTCCCCACTCGGCCTCTAGGGAGAAAAGTCAGCCTGTGTGATCTTAGGCAAATTGCACAGCCCCAAGGTGCCCCATTCCCTGATGTTGGGAAAGTGTGAAGGCAAGAGGAGAAGGGGACGACAGAGGATGAGATGGTTGGACAGGGTCATTGAAGTGACCAGCATGAATTTGACCCAACTCCAGGAGGCAGTGGAAGACAGGAGGGCCTGGCGTGCTCTGGTCCATGGGGTCATAAAGAGTCAGACACAACTAAACAACTAAACAACAACAACAACAGTGCCCCCAGAAGATGGGAATGGTAAACCATTTCTGAATATTCTCTTATCTGGAAAACCCTGAAAAGGGTCACCATAAGTCAGAATTTACTAGATGGCACATTATTATTTATTAATTTTCTCTCTTTTTTTGAGAAGAAATTATCAAGTGTTCCTTCATATTTAGGACGGAAATATCTTGAGAACAACCTGCAAACCTGAAGGTGGAAGACATTGAAAAAGAGAGACCATCTGAGAATGTTGAGCAGGGCTGTGTGGTGGATCCCTGGTTTGATGCAAACATCTATTTACAGCTTCAGAATGGATCCCGATTTTGTCCAGATGGATTTGTGCCAATTTATCTAAACTACATTTGAAAATATAGATTGCCCGCTTGCACTGGACGGCGGTTCCATCTCTAGGCTTTTGAAATGAAGCTGCAGTATATAGTGGTGTACCTGTGTGCATTTCTATACTGTTCCAGACAATGTGGAAAACATGACTCCAAAGTAGACAACATAATAATTATTACTTGCTTTATCGTAATTGTGATGATGATTACTATTTTGAGGGTGTGGAGAAGCAGCAACAGGAATCTCTGCTATTAGGTGGTAATTCACAAACACCCCATTTACACAAAGGCTGACCTTTAAAATGTGGAATGGAATATATGGCATAATATGGGTCACTAGTTGGTGCTGACAATCAGGTGGCAACTTTGTCCCTCATGTCAAACTTATTTTAGGTCCAGGGGCTTTCAAAAGTTTTGAACACAGGCCTTTCCCATCATCTGTTTCTATTTGTTCTAAACTGGTTGATTCTAGAGAAGGAACCTGGGACTTTCTATATGCAAATGTATTCCACCTAGCAGCTATAGTTCCCTTCTCTTCGTTCATTCATTCATTCCCAGTCTACAATTATTCACGGAAATCTTCTGATTTTCAGAAAAAAAGCCTTCCTAACGCAACATGAGAAAGAGGGGGAAATACAAACATTCTTCCTGCCCAGAATGATGCTTAGTTTTAAATTTCCTAGCAAACTAGCACTTAAGGGTTATTGCTGTATTTTAGACTTAAAGCCAATTAAGCACAATGGTAAATCAGTGCAAATCATACTCTGAAATTCATCTACAGCATAATGAATACATGTGTGTGAGAGAAAAGGGATTTGGAGTGAATGGAATAATCAAAAGCATGGACAATTTGAGCCGTCGCCCCTCCCTTGTGTCCGTGCATCTTCATTATTTCGAAAATCCTCATGCTAATCTTTCATTGTAAGAGAGTTATCAGAACACCTTAATGTATTAAGAAACGTCTCCCCCTTTATTTGCTACTCCTCCCCCTTTCCCTCAAGAGTTATTTTTCCCCTACCCTAAAATCCATAATCCAGACAGGATTCAATTTGATAATCTTTCTGGTGAAAAACCCTGGTATTAAATCTCAGAAACTATTAGACTGGCAACTTGTGGGCCTGGGCTTAGAGTCTGTTCCCCCCCCCCCCAAAAAAAATCCTATAGAAACCTGATGCTCTTAGTAGTCTTGAGAACAAGCTGCTCAATTTCTATTCAGTATTCTTGAAGGTGACAGGCTGAAGTGAAGTCCATTCATATGGCTATTCTCAAGCAAACCAGGATCTCAAGCAACGAGATGCTTCCTAAATTTTCCTCACCTTCTCGGGTTATGAATTACCTTGTTCTGTTTCGAGAGAGAAACCCACACACCACAATTTATTGCAAATAGCAAACTTGATATAATTGTTGATATGACTATATTGCAATTTTTGTGGTGTACTGCACTGGGTGAAATACTGCAAAAATAGCAGTAAATGTGACTATGTGATCTATTCTATCAGGGTTCACTTCTAATGATATGGGAGACTATATGTACAGGTAAAAGTACAGACAAATGCAATCTTATTTATTTAATATATTTATGTCCCACCTTTTCTCTAGTGAGCTCAAGGTTGTGTACATGCTTATCTTTCCCACTTTAGCTTCACAGCTAGTGCGTTCCAGAAGGTTCTAGCATGCCAGCAACCAGTCAAAGTTTGCACAGTTGGCTTCATGACTGGATGAAGGTTTGAAACTCAGTCTCTGGACTTTAACTACTATACCACACCTCTCTATGGTTTTTTAAATCAACATCTGCCTTCACATCTGTAACTTATAAGGGAGGGGGTACATTGGATAACCTGTTGGAACAGAATATTGCAAATACCAACTATGATTGCTACTTGTCTATAACTGAAGTTAGGATTTCTCTTAGTTAAGCCAGAATTTAGAGGAAGGGAATGCAAATCTAGATGTTGTGCATCAAGTTGATTAGGAATGGGACTGGCAACTCTCCAGGGTGTGTATGGATAAAGCTACCTAGGTCATGATTTCTCCTGACATATTCCAGCTATGAAAGGTAGTTATATCCTCCATACTATCACCAGCCTCATCATTCATTGTCTTCAAAGGCACCAAGCAAGCTTGGAAAATCAGCTTTAATCTTGTAGCTTCTTCCGAACTATCAGGACCACATCCTCCCCCCCCCTTTTTTTTTCTCTTCTGTTGATGGCTGGATAGCTCAGTAGTTTAGGTATCTGGCTGCAGAGGCTGGGACTTCAACACCTCACTAATGTCTCTTGAAAGAAGAACTAGCATGCATAACCATGAAAGTTCACTAACAGGTCTATTCCAGAAGAAGGGAAAATTGGCGTACCAATTTTGAGTATTCACTACCTTTAAAAAAACCCAGAAAGAGCTGCTATATATATATAGAATCAAACTTGTGAGTGTCCCTGGGTCTAGATAGGGACTCAGCTGGGCAATCCTCCAAAGATGGAAATGGGCTGCCTGGACCACAGATGTCATCTGAGTTTTCATGGTGAGATCCGGGTCCAGACAGACACCCAAGCTGCGAACCTTACTCTTCGTGGGAAGAGTCACTCCCCCAAAAGAAAGGGAGATTCCCAACCCACTGATGCCAGGCTTCCATACAAAAACAGACAATAAAACACAGATAAATACATGCGGATTCAGTAAAAGCTACAATAAAATAAAATAAAAAATAGGAAAGTAAGAGAAAGAAAAGAAAAAAAAAATTAAGAGTTGGCTGGAGAGAAGGCCTGAATGAACAATCATGTTTTTAATTGGGTTTTAAAGATGCCCAGCATAGGGGCCACGCGAATCTCTGGACGGAGACTGTTATCAAGGAGGACCAACAAGGACATATTGCCCCTGTTAGCCTCCCTCAGGAGGTCATCCTGCAGGGCGACCAATGCTGTTTCTGTACCATGCCGCGGCCTGAAGCCGGACGGGAATAGATCAAGGGCGTTAGTTTCCTCCAAGAGTGCCTGGAGCTGATCGGCCACCACTCTCTCGACCACTTTACTTAAGAAAGAAACATTGGCGATGGGCCTATAATTACCAATTTCATCCACTGCCAAATTAGGTTTCTTTCAAATGGGCGTAATGAGTGTCTCCTTGAGGGCAGAGGGAACCATGCCATCCTGGAGAGACCCATTAATTATTGCAGTGGCCCATTCTGTTGTTACCGGCTTGGCTGCTTTGATGAGCCAAGCCGGGCAAGGGTCTAAGGAGGAGGTAATGGCACGACAGCATGCAAGTACCCTGTCCACCTCATTGGATATCACAGGTTGAAAGCAGGTTAACCTCTCCGGACAAGACGATGCACTGCATCTCAGCTCGATCTACTGTCTGTAAAAAGGGATCAAAGCCCCAGTGGATGGCCTCCATTTTAGATTTTTAAAATGCAGCAAATTGGTCACAGGAAATACTAGAGGGAGGCCTGGATAGATCGTGTACTACACGGAAAAGTTCTGCCTGCTGGTTGTGAGCTTCACTTATCTGGTCGGTGAAGAATGGTCTTCTAGCAAACTTTACCCTAGCCAGGTAAAGGTTAGATGCGATCCTGGCAGCTTTTAAATTAATTTCCATTGGGGCCCTTTTCCAAATTCTCTCTAGCCTTCTCTGATTATGCTTCATGTCCTTCCGCTGCTGGTTAAACCAGGGGGCTGGTCGGGCTCGACGGAGGAGAGGGAGTTTAGGTGCGATCATGCCGACTGCCCTGGTGGTGGCGGTATACCAGCCATCCACCAGAGCATTGACAGGAGTGGCAACCACGTCAGCCAGAATCCCCCGCATGGTATCTTGGAATGCAACAGGATCCTGTAACGTGCAGTGGCAGACTATCTTAATGGGTACAACCTCCCTGTGGAAGGGAAGTGCCACGGTGAGGCTGCATTTAATTAGGGGGTGATCCAACCATGGCAAGGGGGCCACCATCGGAGCACACTCTGTCTGCTCGGCAGTGAAGACCAGATCCAGCATGTGGCCGCCCATGTGGGTAGGACCGTTAACTTGTTCGGTCAAGTCCAAGGAACTCTTGGTTTCCAGGAACTCTTGTGAATGTTGAAGTCCTCCAGAACCAATAGTCTGGGGGACCTCAATAGCACCGCGGAGACAAAATCCGCCAGCTCTGACAGGGACTGTGCTGGATTGCAGGGAGCGCGGTATGCCAGCACAATCCCAAAGACACCCCTGACCCCAAATAACATGTGAACAGTCTCTAGACCCAGACTTTCCATCACAGAGAGCCTATCAGCCTCAAATATCCCCTTATAAATAATGGCCACTCCCCCCACACCCACCTAGTCTGCCCTGATGTTGGATGGCATATGCAGGTGGGCACATGAGGTTAAGAGTAGCTCTGCCCTCAGCGCCCACCCACGTCTCAGTTATACAGGCCAAGTCTGCCCGCTCATCCAGGATCAAGTCCTGAATGAGTTGGGTTTTGTTGTGGACAGGCCTGGCATTTATCAACACCAGGGACAGAGAGGGAGGCCAGCTAAGCTGTTTACCTAGGTTTGAACAGGTGGCAGGAGAGCTAGAACAGGGGACAGCCTTCAAACATCTGTCCACTGTTCTTCTAGGTTTGATCACTACTGAGCCAACGCCATATCCTCTCCTCGCCTAATTAGATTCACAAGTTTTGGACTCCTGAGCAAAAGGTATCATTGGCTACAAACCTGCTCATTCCTAGCAGATAATTACGCTGAACATTTTCCAGTAGTAAGAATACAAAAGTCTCTCTTTACAGTTGAAAGATTACCAACGAATGAGATTTGGACAAGATGGGTTTACTGTACACTGTGGAGGAACACTGTAGCATTATTTTTGGGGATGCTCAAGAGATTTATGCACCTGGAACCCCAGCCTTTAGGAAAGAGAGCAGTCTGATTTTAGTAAGGTGAGATAATTACTGACAAAACTATTTTTGTTGAAGACTGTAAAACCTGTGGCAAAGAAAGACTGAATTTTTTTAAAGGTGGCTATTTGTTTTAATTTCTTCCCTTCCTTTAGTGCCTATAAAAAAGAGATTGTGAGAACAATCCCATGCCAGTCTTAATAGATGTTTCACCTGGTGCTTCAGCTTAAAAACCCAGACCGAGTTCCTTCCAATGTACTGAAAAATAAAGTATTTTTAATTTTACCTCCAATTATATCCAAGAAGATGAATGAAGCTGGGCAAATCCTTGATCAGAGCCAAAAGGGAGTCATAAATCATTCACTTAGATGATCAGATAATTTACGAACTCCACTGGGTATTGTGGAAATGGACAAGAATAGTTAAAACCTGTCTCTTTGCTACTGAACTGGGAGTCTGTGATAAATTAGAATCTGTCTTTTTCTCCTCTCCAGTGATCAGTTTGAATATAGTGGATATGCTCAGACACTGGTTGCTTAATTGCAGATGGAATCCTCTCTTGCATTGAATCAATTCCCATCTTTTCTCCAAAGATAATGGCAACATTCTGCGCTTCACTTCATCTTAAACTTTTGGCAGGCTCTTCCACTCTGGGTCAACCAGAGTAGCACCGGTTATACAGGCAGGTCAAAGCTCTAAGGCAAGCTGTATGCTTAAAATGGTTTATTGCATTCTTTCTAAAAATATATAAATGCAACTGACTTGCATCCATGTTGACACAAGTATAGAATAATTGAGTTGGGAGGGCCCTATGAAGCCATAGAGTCCAACCCCTTGCTCAAGGCAGGAATCCCAAATCAAAGCAGGTCTGCTAGCTGGTTGCCCAATTTTCTCTAGAATGCCTCTAGCACTGCAGTGCTCACCACCTCCCAAGGTCATTGGTTCCATTGTCATACTGCTCTAACAGTTCGGAGGTTTATCCTTACATTCTGCCTAAATCTGGCTTCTTGTAGCTTGGGCCCATCATTACATGTCCTGCACTCTGGGATAATTGAGAACAAATCCTGCTCTTCTTCTGTATGACTACTTTTCAAGGATTCAAAACATCTCTTCTCAATCTTCTTTTCTCAAGTCTGAACATGCCCAGTTCTTGTAGCTTTTCATCATAGGTCTTAATTTCCATTCCCGTGATCATCCTTGCTGCCCTCCTCTGAACTTGCTTCAGTTTGTTTGGCATCCTTCTTAATTAGATAACCTAACATCCCATTTCCTAACATTCCATTTTATGTTCAAGTAAACATGGGACCAACACACGAGAATGCCCAGAACAGGGCAGGCGGTGCATCATGGCCTCTCCCAATTTGAAGAGACCCTTGTCCAGCAGGCTGAGGCAAAGAGGCAGTCCCAAAACCAGCAAAATCAGGGAGCTGGACAGGGGACACATTGCATTTGTCTTCAGTGTGGAAGGGATGGTCACTCTTGAATTGGCCTTCTCAGCCACACTAGACATTGTTCCAAGTCCTCTATTCAGAGCATGTTACCATAGTCTTGCGAGACTGAAGGATGCCTACTGCTACTATTTCTAAGATGGGTATTGTGGAAGATACTTACCATCTGTGTGCTGTATTTGCCCCATTCTGTCATATGGCACATATGTAACCATTACACATAAGAAGGGGATGCTACCTTAGCCAGCTTTCTTCCTATTTATCCTGTACCACTTCACAGGTAGAAAGCAACTCTCTGAAGATGGGCTCTGCCTGCTAAGACTCTCCACATGGTTATCGCAATGGTGGGGCACATGTGGTCAATGAGAGAGATGGAATTGACTGGAGCACAAAAGTAGGAAACAAAGCAGAACCAAATGCAGCCGGAAATGTTGGCCTAGGACAGTGACGGCAAACCTTTTTGGGCCCGAGTGTCCAAACCGAAACAAAAACCAAAACCGAGTGGGTGGCAGAAGATCCGGACGTTGTGGCAATGGAACCGGAAGTGGCGGCGAAAGGGAGAATCCTGGGCACGGAGGTGCCTCGAGACCCCACTCTGGATCCGCTGCCAGCACCAGCTGCTCTGGATCCTGGCCCGCCACCTGTCGAAGCAGCAGCACCCCGGCTGCAGCAGCCTCCTCAGGTTTGACTGCGGGGGGGGGGGGGGAATTAGCGATCTGACGACTTATGGCTCACATCATACCATAGGTTCACCATCGCTGGCCTAGGAGGTCAGAAATGAAGCAGGAGAATCACTCAAACAGTTCTGTGAAGTCAGTAATGTGTTTAACCCAAATACATTCCTCAACCAATCAAACAGATAACAAAAGGTTGCCCCTATATTTGCTGCCAGTATATTCTTTTGAAGTGCTTTTACATGTTTACATCTGTTTTTGTACTTTGATTTTGCTATTTCAGTTTTAATGACTTTTTTTTACTGCATCTTATATTTTGTGGTGCTGGAGGAGGCTCTTGAGAGTCCCCTGGACTGCAAGGAGAACAAACCTATCCGTTCTGAAGGAAATTAACCCTGAGTGCTCACTGGAAGGACGGATCCTGAAGCTGAGGCTACAAGATTTTGGCCATCTCATGAGAAGAGAAGACTCCCTGGAAAAGACCCTGATGTTGGGAAAGTGTGAGGGCAAGAGGAGAAAGGGAACGACAGAGGACGAGACGGTTGGACAGGGTCATTGAAGCAACCAACATGAATTTGACCTAACTCTGGGAGGCAGTGAAAGACAGGAGGGCCTGGTGTGCTCTGGCCCGTGGGGTCACAACACGACTAAATGGCTAAACAACAGCAATATTGTTTATTGGCTCCTCTCTCATTTCATGATCCATGAGCCACTTTGTGTCCCTTCACCAGGAGAAAAGTGACATAGAGATACAGTAATTAAGTAAGTAAGCAAGTAAATAAATATAGGAACAGTGTTACCAACTGCAGATCCTAGTGGGTGGGCATTGGTCCCTGGACCCTTGGAATGTCCCTATTCCTGATGCAGAACCCCAGACCCAGGACTCCATGTGCTGAACCTCCCATCACCAACTAAGAAACAGCTCTGTCACAGAGAGTTTCCCTTTACATGTAGAAGGTATGAAGATACAACAGCACAGAACAGGTCTAGTCAACTGATTGCTATTCTCACAGGCAAAGATTACCTGCAAGTCAAGTGCCTTAAAAAGGCTGTTGTTTGATCTCACAATTCTCTAAGTCAAGAGACTACTTGGAACTCAACTTAATCTTCTGTTTAGCCATTTGCTGCCTGGAAAATTCTGTTGCAGGTAAGGAATAGTATATTCTTTTAAAAGATGGTTTCAAAGTTAAAAGGTATGTCTACTGAAAGATAAGCCTTTGAGTCTGTGCATTGTTATTTGTATCTTCTAGATGACAGTAATTTAAACCGAAACAGAGAACAAGTGGGATCATCTTGCATCTGGGAGTGTGTGTACATGCATATGTCTTCCCTATCTTTCTAGCTTGACAGGATTTTAGCTTCTCCTTGCAATTCATAGATTGATGAGTTATGACACTTGAGGAGCTCATGCCAAATTGATAACTTACAACTTATGTCAATATAATAAACTTGAGGAAAGTCTCGCTGAAAAGCCTCATTCTGAAACCAGTCAGGCAGGTGTCAAGTTTGCCAACGTGCTGATGGTGGTTGGAGATTTGCAATTGCGTGCATCAACTTTTTATTTCATTTTATTTTTAACTAGGCAGACGGGTCCAACAGTCCCCATATGTTTGGGGATCAGGTCTTTTTTGTTTTGTTTTGTTTGGAGATTTTTGTGACACCTCCACCTATCATTTCCCATCTGTCAGGCCTAAAACTGGATCAGAAATCTTTGGAACGGGAAGAAGAGACCTCTTAGCTGAAGGGAGACGGTGAAGAGGAGGGACTTGGGGTCCAGCTGACGGCACCCCTAGGGAAATCTTAGGCAGAATGGCTGAGGCCAGATCCACCAGTGGCGCACTGGCGATGAGAAAAGCCAGGCAGATGTAAAGCCCATTTTCTGGTGAGAAAGGCAGCAGCTACGAAGGGTCAAGCAAAAGCAACGTCAGTGTCTCTTGATAATTAATTGGAAGCAGCTGGAATCCTGGGAGAAGCAGGCTGAGAACTTTAAATTCTCAGCTTTAAATTATGTGAGCGATGTCCATCAGTTTGTGGGAAGCAACTCTTCAACGACTTCCTCTTCCCTCCCGTCTTTGCCTTGCCTGGACTTCTTGGAAGAAGACCGTCTATGATCTGCTATGGCCATTGCAATTAAAGATGATTTATGTCTTGCACAGGACCTTCTGGCGTCACCCAAGGACACCGATGACCGCTCTTTGGGGATCAGGGCTTGGAGGATGCAGACAAGCGCTTCCTGCTCACAAACATAACACTGTCATCCATTTTAAAAAAATAGATTTTCTTCGTACTAACATGAAATTGACCCAACTCTGGGAGGCAGTGGAAGACAGGAGGGCCTGGCGTGCTCTGGTCCATGGGGTCATGACAAGTCGGACATGATTTAACAACTAAACAACAACAAAATTCTTCCTACACTGAAATCTGTCTGAATGCCTGAAACTTCAAGCAAAGCTATCACAAACAAGCTTGGAGATTTCATATTGGGAATATATACAATCATATTGAGTAAAATCAGAAGGTTGGGCCCCCACCTCTTTTCATTCAATGGCTGAAATCCAGTCATAAACCGCATCTAGGGCAGACCCATTGAATCCGCGGGGATTGGGTGAGTCAATATTTTTATAGGTTCCATTGAGTCAATAGGCCTACTCTGATTCTGTTTTACTACTAGCGAAGTTAACACTGAGGAGTAAAACAGGCCAGAGTTCTGAGCTCAGAATTTGGCTGTTTGATTTGTGAATTCCTGCCTGTTGATGACAAATTCAGTGGCTCCCATTTCCAGACAGAGGTGAAAGTGCTGGTTATGTCCTGCAAAAGCCTTTTGGCCCCTTATGGCTTGCGCCCAAGCTATCTAAATGGACTATTGATGCCGTACAAGCCTATGTAGGCTTTGAACTCTCTGGAGGGGATGACCTTCTTGTTGAACAAGTCCTAGCAGCAGTGGTACAAGAGCTGGGGGTGGGTGGGTGAATCTTCCTGTGGGTCACTCATGAACCTTCCACAAGTCCCAAGAGAAGCATAAGGTATGGAAAAACTCCATATGTGCCCCCCTGATTCTATTTTACCATAGCACCTGCTTTGTTATGGGTTTTCAAGGTAAAGCACATATTTAAGGAGTGCTTTTACCATTTCCACCCCACAGTGAGTTTCCATGGCTGAGCAGAGATTTGAACCCACTATACCACACTGCACTATACCACACTGGGTACCTCATGACCTGCTTAACTGAGCATGTGGTGGCACTGCGGGCTAAACCGCAGAAGCCTGTGCTGCAGGGTCAGAAGACCAAGCAGTCGTAAGATCGAATCCACGCGACGGAGTGAGCTCCCGTCGCTTGTCCCAGCTCCCGCCAATCTAGCGGTTCAAAAGCAGGTAAAAACGTCAGTATATAAATAGGGACCACCACGGTGGGAAGGTAAAACGGCGTTCCCTAGTCACACTGGCCACGTGGCAATGGAAACTGTCTTCGGATAAGCGCTGGCTCTATGGCTTGAAAACGGCATGAGCCTGGAGTCGGACACCACTAGACTAAAAATGTCAAGGGGAACTTTTACCTTTACCTAGATCCGTTTATCAGACTCTGATCATAACAATGTCAACTGTGAATTGACCCAGAAGAAATTTGGGCCCCACTTCTACCCTTTGCCTGCCCTACCTCATGGAAACACAAAAATGCACCTCATGGTGTTACAGTTGTTCTTGGTGGCACGTTTTGGTCCTGAAATTTCAGGGAATAGGGTACTGCTAATCTGTTCATGCTGGACGTTATTTGGGTTTTAATGACATATTTGAAATACAGAATGGTCCTTCGGAATATCTTTTCAACTGTCCAAAGATGTTGTTAACATTTCTGTAGAATGGGCCATCTGTGTGTCACATTATGTCTCAATGTTTGTGTGTATGTATTTATATCCACATGAGGTACAAGAATCGTCCACCCACCAACCCACCCACTTGCATATATACTTAATATATCAAGGCCCTGGGAAGTAGCTGAGCCATGGAGAGCCATGAGGCAAACTTAAGTGAACAGGCTTTGAGGAGGTGGCAGCGATAACAGGACGGAGGATTTACTTGGGATAGGTAATGAAATAATATGAATGTTCTCTGGTAAGCAGAGGGAAATATGATCAAATTGTGTATTAAAGGAAATTTGTTTTTCCAGCTTTTATGTCCCTTTATCTCTAGCTATGCAATTTGTCCAAAGCATAATTTTGGTAAGCTGAGCTCTGCCCATATTTCCTGCTAATAAAGAAATTTCCCAGCTGGCACTGGGGCAGGAACAGGAAGCTTGGGCAAAGCTAGGCCTGAAAGTCTTCTATTTTAGGCCTTTCTTCCAGGTGCATCATATTTAGATGTTTCTAAGATGCATGTAAGTTAGGTAAGGTAAAGGTAAAGGTTTCCCTTGAAAATTTATCCAGTCATGTCAAACTCTAGGGGGTGGTGCTCATCCCCGTCTCCAAGCCATAGAGCCAGTGTTTTGTCTGTAGACAGTTTCTGTGGTCACGTGGCCAGCGCTACCAGACACGGAATGCCGTTACCTTCTCACCGTGTTAGTACCTATTTATCTACTCGCATTTTTACATGCTTTCAAACTGCTAGGTTAGCAGGAATGATGGTAGTTGTGGTCCAGAAAATGAAATTAAAAAATCCCATCCTTAGGGCTCTGGCAATAAAAGAAGAAGTAGGAGATGGAGAAAGAAGAAATCCTAAGAATCCCTCCATGATTTCCTGAATTGTTTCTTGACCAGAATAAAGAATCAGCAGAAGTACGAATGTCAGATTATTCTTTGCTGTGGGCCAGATTTCAGAGACGGGACTACGCTCTGAGTTTCCTGTTGTTCACGATGCTATACAAAGAGTTGTCTCAAGCAGCCAACATTGATAGCCATCTGGAATCAAGGCAGCATATGGGACATATGGGTCATCCTGACGAAAACATGGTGCAGATGGAAGGAGATGGTAAGGCAGGTCTTTGCAAGGAGCAAGCCACAGAAGACTGAGGGACAGCTTTGCAGCAGGTCATACATCTTGAATGTAGACACCCCATGGAATTCATGACAAATCTGGAAATGATCTGAAGAAACATAGAAGAAGAGGAGGAATTTTCGGAGAGCAATGAAAGAGACCGAGAGCAAGAGAGAGATGGTGACATAGTGAAATGGATTTGTTCCTCATAGATCTAGTAGAATGGATTCTATCTCTTGTTTTCTGGGTCTGCATTTGGGCACTTTTGATCAGAGCACACTCTTCAGGGAGCTATGAGTGTCTGGATTTCCCTGTGGAATATACACCTGGTAGCAAACTCCAGCTTGGCTTTGATTATTGTGGGAAGGAACCCTATATATTCTGCTGATCCTTGAGATACTTTAGTGCATTTAAATTCAGGACGGGAACAGCTATCAGTGTTGCTTCCACCTGCACTGACACTTTCTTTTGTCCCTTACTGGTGATTAGCCAACTTTGGCAAATTGTTCCAAAATGAATTGGAAGGGGATTTGTACTATTTGCAGTGGCCAAATTCAGAGGTCAGAATCATTCTCATGCATGGTTTCCCATTGGGTGAGCATTTCGTTCCCCCCCCATCTGTCCTAAGATGGTATCCAGAATTTCCATGCATAATCATATGCTTCTTTGGGTGTGATGAGGGAAAACAGAGATTTCATGAAATACTATGGCCATGTGGTGTTCCACTGGACAACTGCAGGCAGGATACTTCCCTGGGCTATTCCTAAAATGGAGGCCATTGTTGCAGCTGGCTGTTGTTGTTTAGTTGTTAAGTCGTGTCTGACTCTTTGTGACCCCATGGACCAGAGCATGCCAGCCCCTCCTGTCTTCCACGGCCTCCTAGAGTTGGGTCAATTTCGTGTTGGTTGCTTTGGTGACACTGTCCAACCATCTCGTCCTCTGTCGTCCCCGTCTCCTCTTGCCCTCATACTTTCCCAGCATCAGGGTCTTTTCCAGGGAGTCTTCTCTTCTCATGAGATGGCCAAAGTATTGGAGCCTCAGCTTCAGGATCTGTCTTTCCAGTGAGCACTCAGGGTTGATTTCCTTCAGAATGGCTACATTTGATCTCCTTGCAGTCCAGGGGACTTGGAAGAGTCTCCTCCAGCACCACAATTCAAAAACATCATTTCTTCAGTGGTCAGCCTTCTTTATGGTCCAGCTCTCACTTCCATACATCACTACTGGAAAAACCATAGCTTTGACTATGCGTACTTTTGTCAGCAAGGTGATGTCTCTGCTTTTTAAGATGCTGTCGAGGTTTGTCATCGCTTTCCTCCCAAGAAGCAGGTGTATTTTAATTTCGTGGCTGCTGTCACCATCTGCAGTGATAATGGAGCCCAAGAAAATAAAATCTGTCACTGCCTCCAGATCTTCCCCTTGGCTGCTGTATAAATTGACAGCATGCAGGAAGAAAGAACCAGCAATCCAAATGTAGTGTTTGCATAGCTGAATACACAGAGATTCAAACTCTCTTAAAAACTAACTACTTAAAGTTCTGGCACTGAAAGAACAATCTATTTTTTTCATCCACATTCATGCATTTTCTCAAATTCTGATATTGGCACATTTTTTTAACTTCTTATAAAAAGAAACAGGAAAATAAATCTCCCCATCACGAAACCAGATATATAAATAGGAGCGGTGAAAGACATGCCTCCTTCCAGTTCTTAAATTATCTCTTTACTTCCAAGTAACATTTCATGTTTTCTTTCCTACACAGGCATCAAAACTGCAGGAAGAACTTGCAGTGCCAGGAAACATTAGAGGAGAGCTGGGATGACATTAATAGTGGCTTTTTATTGGGTTTAGAGATAGGCAGGAACCGGGGAAATGAGGAAATGGGGTGGTTCATGGTTTGTGGCAATCCAAGAACCACAAACTACCCTTGAACTCTTAAAAAAAAAAGAATTTGTGTGTGTTTTTCCTAATTTGTGGCTGGGGGAGGGCAACCTAACACCTCCACCTTTTCTGCTACCCACCCACCGGCCTTCCCACTGCCCCCTGTTGCCTCCCTATCTGGCCCGGCTGTCTTCTAGTCATCATCCTCCATTGCCACCATCTTTAGCTGACAGGTGTGTGTAGAGACAGAACAAGGAAGCTGGGACGCAGTCTCTAAAGATGGCAGCAATGGGGGCAGAGGGAAGGGGTGAGACTTCCACTTTGCCAAAGCAAGACAAAGCACTGAGAAAAAAAATATTCATCCCTTCATTTTGTTTCGGCAGAACAGGATCCCCCGAACTGAACTGGTCGGGTGGGTGGGCTTTTTTCAGTACATAGTCCAGCTACTCAACGTTCATTGTTTCTAAAGCAGAGAGATGGAGGGATGGGAAGGCAAAGAGTGAGGTACTAAGAGGGCATGAGCCACACCGGCCCCAAGAATGTCTTGTGGCTGGGACTGTCCCTTTGGTTTCCCCCTCCAGGATCTCTGTTTGAGTGGCTTCCTCCTGCTATCCAGGTTCTCCTGGGGCTTCCTCGAAAGGTTCTGCCTGTCCCAGGCCCATTGGGAAACGTACCGTGTGAAACTCCACAGTCCCAGAGAGGAGGCAAGACAGCTTGCCAACAGGGACACCCCCACCACCATCCACAGCCTTTCAGAGAGCCTTTGTTGCTGAAGAACACACTGAAGAATAACCTCGAATCACAAGCTGACTTGCATTCTCATTCACGTAAATAGGAAATGTGACCGTTAGACTGTCTGGGAGATGTGACAGATCTTTTCTCAAGAGTGTGATCTTTAGGCCAGCTGGATGACCAGGAAACTTGGGACCACCAGCCTTATAATGTTGATGAATTATACACCAGACCTTTCTTCCCAACATAGTATATGCGCAAGCAATAAATATGGGATTTCTTTTTATTTGCCTTCTGTTTCCTCGGAGTTTTAGGGTTCACAGTTGTCACACATAAACAGCACATGTTGAATATTTTTTCCTCTGCCTATTTTTTGTTGTTGTTGTTAAAGTCCGCACAAAGAAATTGACAATATGCCATTCAGTTCAAAAGAGGTTTGTCACAGAAGCCTCAGGATCCAGTTCCAAAGGTCTCGAGGATTCAGGGGAACAGTTGGTGACTTAGTACAAGTCGGAGTAATCAGAAACTTTTACTGCAGTTGAGTTAAAGGGAGAATTTTGTTGATGTACGTTCTTGATTTTTTAAAAAAATCCCAGTATTTTCAGGTGTCTTCACATGTTGGCTCAAAAAATTGAGTTTTTAATTGACGGTGGAAAGAAGTTGAGATTTTCAGAGTGAGCATATCTAAAACTTGATAATTTGTTCGTTAAGTCCTAGGGCTTTGAGTACTTAAGACTTAGAAACCTTTGAATCTCTATGTATCCAATCATCTCAGTGTTGATTAGGGTGGCCATTTTTATTCTTTTTTGTGAGATATTCCAACTAGTGATGGAGACAGGTCACCATTTTGGTTGACAACTCACGAAGCTGATGACTCAAGAAGCCTGAAGTTGCCTCCATGAAGCAATGAATAATGAAGTTATTCATCAATTCATGGGGGCATATTAAAAAACACCCCTGTCCCCACCCCCTGCTGCCACTGCCACTGCCACTCCCCACTGCCACACCCTACCACCACGCCATGCCTTAAGGGTTGCCCTTTGCAAAGATGGCCGCTGCAGCTTCCCTACCCTAAATGAAGCTGCAGCCACCATCTTTGAAAAGGGCAGCCAGTCTCCCTTTTTACACGCCATGGTGGGAGGATGAAAAAATGGACGGAGACCTTGGTGGTGCTGGTGGTTATGTTAAGGGGGTGTCAGTTGAGGTGGGGTGGGCTAAAGTAGGGAGAGGAAGGGGTGGGTGTAGTTTGTTGGGGGGGGTGGCTGCCTATCAGCCGCCAATCAGTTAATCATGGGTCCTTTATAATGTGATAGCCCAGTGGTTTAGGTCTCTGGCTGCAGAGTCAGAGGTTTGGAGTTTGATTCCTTACTGTGCCTCCTGAGAGTACAGCCAGTCTGTGTGGCCTTGGGCAACCTATAGAGGTCCGAGGGTGCCCCCAGAAGAAGGGAAAGGTAAACCACTTCTGAGTATTTTCTGCCTGGAAAACCCTGGAAAAAAGTCACCGTAGGTCAGAATTGACCTGACAGCATGTGATGTTGATGATAATGTGATGCCCTAAGCTGCAGTTTACTTAGCCTCCGTGGATCAAGTATTGGCATTATGGCTGCTCATCAGATCATCCACAGAATCCCACAGTATTTTGCCTGATCAGAGACCAGAAACCACACCCCCACTATTATTTTTGCTGTCCCAGGATAAGGAAAAATATCTTACTCTCAGTGTATTGCACTGCCATGGCCTCACTAGAGGACTGTTCCTTACGCCCATACTCAAAACCCTAAGAATTTGAAACAGCACACAACCCTCCAAAGACCAGGGACAGAAATGGGTGAGGTGGCAGACTCCTGGTTACCCAGTTTTAGGCTGGGACCATCTTTTTGGCAGAAGACCAAGAAAAGGAGACCAGCATAGTGCAACACAATTTTATTAAAGCAAAGAGAGACACGCTAGTGGCTATGCTCTAAAGGCGACCAAAAGCCCCTTACAAAGCCATAAGCCCCTTCTTGTAGGTTCCTTATGCTAAACCACTGGTTCTTAACCTTGGGTTACTCAGGTGTTTTGGGACTGCAACTCCCAGAAGCCTTCACCACCAGCTGTGCTGGCTGGGATTTCTGGGAGTTGCAGTTCAAAAACACCTGAGTAACAAAGGTTAAGAACCACTGTGCTAAACTACTTAAGGGGTAGGTTTGGGATGGTGCCAGAGGCGAGGCCTGGAAAACAGCTTTCAAACGATTTCAGGACAGTGCTGGCTGTGGGGGAATGCTAAGCTGTTGGCTGAATCTACAGTAGTAGAGCACACTCTCCTGGATAACATCA